>NC_045547.1:20893716-20911216 GCF_009769535.1 Thamnophis elegans | reverse complement strand
AGTTTTAATATCAGCAATAACTACTTGATCTTTCTTATTTTCCTCCCTACCCCATCACCTTTGCTCACATTTGCATTGTACTTTTCTTAGATACTAAATCCAAGGGTAGAGATTGTCTTTTTATTGAGCTATACATACCACTTGGTATACATTTAGTTGAAAGTAGATATAGCATTTGCTATAGATATATTATTTGCTGCCAAAAATGATCTTTGCGCTACGCCAGTAATAAAATGCAAAGACTAGGCAAATACATACAAATGGAGTCAAATGACAAATTGTCATGTAATCTGAAAGCAATGGTATGAAACTGATGCAGAGAGAGAACAAAATGAATTTAAAAAACTGACAAAGACAGAAAATTCATTTATGGCTGCTTGGAAATAATCTTCACTGTGTATAGTCAGATTTAAGGCTTGGTAAATTTATGTGAAATTGATTTAGCATATTGTTCCTTACATGGCAATAAGAATCCATTGCATGTAAAAGACATTTCTGAGTAGATTAGATTGTTTTAAGAAGATGCATTCTACATTCTTAAAATCAGAAACTTTGGGTTCCTAATTATTGATATATAGAAAGTAAGGAATATGGTGATTATCACTCCTTGCTTGTTTGGATTCAGTTTTGTTCTTAAAAAAGAAAGAAATGATGGATAATAGGACATAGCTACTTCTCACATCTATCTGAGATCAGTTTATTTGATATTAAAGCATTTGTAGGCCTACATTCTCTCTGTACCTCACCCCATCTCAAAATTGGGGAATCATAATGTTGAATATGATGAGTACACGGATATCTGTAGGGTTGATCAATAATGTCAAAATTTTGACATGTCCGTGTTTGACTCCCTGCTGCTTTTTGTAAGCATCAAAAAATGAGCAAACTTTGATCACCTGGCCACCATTTTTATCACCTTAACCTCCCCCCCCCCTTGTACCTCCTGGGATCGGAGTTCTTGTTGGGGATAGGCTTCCAATTACCCGCCCGAGTGTTTGATTGCTGAATGAAAGTTGTGTTTTATTATTTTTCTTTTGTTCACAAAGTGTTTGTTTTGACCTTGCACTTCCCCTCCCCTGTGGTTGTAAGCCGCCCTGAGTCCCCTCAGGGAAAAGGGCGGCATATAAATCCCAATAAAACCTCAAACCTCAAACCTCTCCTTTTCCTTTGCCCCTTTTCAATCAAACCTCAAACCTTTCTTTCCTCAGGGTCCTGGAAAGCAAAATACAGTTTTGTTTCTTTTTGATTAATCTTAGTAACAGCATTATCCAAGCAGTGTTTCACTCTATTGCCAACATTTTACAAGTGCAAGAAACTCAATTTTAAAGGACGACTATGATTATTATCATCTCCTCTGACCTAGGCTTCCCCAAACCACGAAGCAGACTCCTTGTCCTGACAAAAAAAACCTTTTTATTAAGTTACTGTGAATTCCTCTGATTCACATCTGGCAAAGTCTTTCAAGGGTGAATTTACAGTCACAGACTTTATCTGGCTTGGAGAGCTGCCAGGCCAGTATCTTCCAAACTTGGCAAGGAGTCTCGGAGAGTCACAAACCAATTAAGCGAAATAATCGTCTCTTGCAAACTCCATTCCCTTTTCACTCCTCTTTTATTTCCTCTGGAAGGGGCTATTCATCGTCCACCTGTGGCCTTACTCCCAAGTCAACCCTTGTTCCTTAGTTGCTCCCTTCGTTGGCAACTCTGTGCATGTGCACACTGGGATGTCTGATTGAAGGTAGCCGATAACTGTCAGGTGCCCCTGGCCCCATCTCTGCCTCTGCCTTACAAAGCCTTCCCCCCACTTCTGGACTGGCCCATGTTCCTCCCCAACCTCCTCACTATCTGAATCTGCTGCCTGCTCCGCCAGCTGCTGGTGGGCTACAACATCATCATTATTCTCATCCCTAAATACTGTGGTACTTCGACCTTTGTATGGCAATGGTAGATCTCAAAAGAACGAGTCATTCAGGGTAAAACAAAATCTTTCTTTCAAAATCTAGTAGTCCTTCTTTGTTTTAAAGATTGTCCTGGGCTACCTACTGTTCTAGATTTTGCTTTTTCTGGTCTGCTGATTTTATGGAAGGTCTTAAATGGGCCAGAACACCTGAAGCAAGTGCTCTTGTACTAGTACCATATAGGGGCCTTGCGTGAATAGAAATGCTGCACAAATTCAACAGGTAATTCCACAAGAGTTGGACACTCAGTTCATAACTCATAATGAAAGTGAATTGATGTTCTGAAAATATCCTCAAGCAGAATCTTTTTATCCCTCCATGATACTAGGTGGCAGCCTGGGCTGGATCCTCCTGGTTCTCCAGGCACAGGTAAAGGATGCCTTTCCTCCCCTAACAAGCTTGGGCCCGGGGGATACCCACAAAAGGCCCTCTGTGAATATCTTAACATATGGGCAGCATAGATCAATTTACAATAGAAGCAACAGAGCTTAACTTTTGAGTTCATTCTGAAAACTTATACCATTTCTCAAATCAAAAGGCAGTCATTGTTTCACAACCAGCCTGTATCTTGAGATTGGCAGAGAGGTGTCGGTGGGATTTGACTTGGCTAAGGCTTGTTCCCCCCCCTCCTCCTGTTCCCATTCTTCTTCACTCATTCTGGGAAAACCAGATTCTTTCCTTTTCAGAACCTGTACTGGACTTGAATTGGAATTAATTTCTAATGGAACTGCTGTATTTCCTTGTAGCCCCCACGCCATCCTGGATCGTCTACGAATCAGAGTGAATAGGATTAGCTTGCAAGATTACGAGGGACTGCATTATGACAAGGAAAAACTCCGGGAAGTTTGTAAGTTATATATATATATTTTTTAAAAAATAACATGGTTTTTTTGGGTCCATGAATTACCCACATGTATGGTACATTTCATTCTGCAATTTTTGTGTGTGACTAACTGCCAGAAGGGCTGGTTTTTCCTTCATGCTTCACAGAAGCCAAGTCATTGCAAAAGTTGCCTTCAAACAAAGTTTTTCAGGAGATAAATGCTGGGGAGTATTTTTGTCTATTTGTACCAATGTCACCTTTTAAAACGGGTCATTATTTTGAGATATATATAAAAAAAAGGATTTTGCCATAAATTTCATTGGAAACTTTATGGAACTTTCTACACTCCTTATGTTTTAGCAGAGCCTGGGAGATTTCCGTCTCATGAAATGTGACTTGCATTTATTCCTTTTTTAAAAATCAGAAACTCATCAGCCTCTGCATATGAAGAGGGGTCATACATACAAATGAATGTTGTATATAAATAGCAATCGTTTACTTTGCAACAATGAAACCACACACTGGGGAAATAATGTTTTTAAAAAGCCCATCCTGTAGAAATGTATTTGCAGAACAATTGAAAGCAGTCATTTTTATTTTAGAAAGTTATTTTTCTAGCTATCAAGAGTACGATTTTCATTTAAAGTTTCCAAGCCTATGATTTTACAAGACAATAGCTGTCTTCAAGTATTGTGCCTGAACAGGAGATTCTAAATAGCAATATTTATTTCTTTTATAACTTTTCCAAGTAGTAAGATTGGCATTAAAATTTTCTTAAGTCAAGTTGGAATCCTGGTGACTTCCTGGACATTTCTATAGTTTTTCTATAGTATAGCAAGATTTGCCTTCTTCTCTCTCTCTTTCTCTCTCCCTCTCTCTCTCTCTCTCTCTCTCTCTCCCCCCTCCCTCTCCCTTCTCCTTCCCTCCCGCCCTCTCTCTCACACACACACACTCCCCCCTCCCTCCTCCTCCTTCCCCCCTCTCTCTCCACACACACCCCTTTAGAGTTCAGCATTGTTATTCTGTGGTCATATAAGTGAACTGATTCATTTAAAATGAAGAATTAAATGAATTCTTTACATATAGTGTTCCAAATTCTGGGAATAGCTATGTGTGGCAGAATGAAAGGAGTGTTATTAAATTTTATTCTATCCTTTGTATTTTCTGTTAATATAAGCCATTATGAATACTGGAATAAATAAAAAAGCAGGACATAAATTCAGTAATCAGTAGATATACATACATAACCAGTAGATATACATACATTTATACATAAATGCAGAATACAATTACCACTTAAACAACTATAATCAGTTATTACAGTGTATGGTGTTTACTATCATGTAGTTGTATCTATCCCTATGCACAAATCAGTGGTGGGTTCTGTTGCAACCAGTACGGTGCAACGGGGCCCGGCGTCCACCACATGAATGCGCGCAGCACGCACATTCATCCTACCCTCCAATGACACCTCTGCGAGTCTCCGTGATGCTCCAGCTGCTCGGCAGAGCATCGCTCAGGTGCCATAAGTGCCGAAGAGTTCAAATACAGGTAAAGACACCAAACGGGTGGGTGGGTCCTCCAGAGCACTGTACCGGAATGGTATCTGGTGCTCTGGGCAGGCACCAGTATGCTTCTACTGGGGCGTACCGACTGCAATCCATCACTGATACAAATGATCAAGAAAATGAGGAAGATCAAATTAGGGTTTCAAAATAGATTGCCTATCTCTAGTGGAGTTGATATCAATCTTTTCTGAAAGATTGACAGTTACACAAGGAAGAAAATCCATTTAGGTGAGACCGCAAATAGAATGAGAGTGCAAATTTATTTACACTGATTTGGGATAATCCAAGTTAATATTGGAGTGTTTATTTTTCATCATGGAGATTTAGCTCCGGAAAGAAATCTTTGCAATAGTTTGTAGAGATTAATAAAAACACTTATTCTTTAGCTATTCTCCATTTTCTGATTTCAATAGTTCATTGTTTGGAAAGTTTGAAATATGGATATTAAAAAGAAATCTCCTACTTTTGGGAAACTGATCTTATATCTATGGTCAGGCATTCTCAATGAACTTAGCTGAGTAGTTTTGATCTGAGGAGAGCAAACCAGACTGACTTTCAAATTTACATGTTTTCCATTCCTGGGATTATTGAGAAGAACTTTATATCCAAACTCAAACCTGTGGTCTGTGATTGGATGAAAATAATCATCTTATTCATAACTCACATGTTAGACTTGGTTCAAACAGCATAGAGTTCAATAACCATAGCTGAGGATGAGAGATGACAAGTACTGTTAATAAAAACTTTGTTGCCCTGGAAGTGTGTGGGAGAGGGATGACAGATCATGGGAGAAGAAGGTTCGAAGTAGCTCATGCCTGTCACAATAAACTGTGACCGGAATGATCTTCCAGCTGGCTCACTGTAATGGCGGCAGTATTCTTCAAGAAGGACCACCAAGTTGAAGGCACGAATAAAAACTCTTCTGTTGCTGTGCCAGAGCTTTTAGCATTTTGCCCACAGGCAAATGACTTTCCTCCAGTGAAACATTCTACTTAACATACTTCAAGTTATCATTATTCCTCCCCCCCAAAAAAAAACAGGCTGTAGAAGTGTGTTATTATAATTTAAACAAAATGTATACTTCCCAGAAATCCTAGCAATTATCTTTTGTAAAGAATGTTCTGCAAAGCTGTGATGAAACCTTTCATTTGCTGAGTGACAATCAGCATCAGGAGCTGGAACAAGTGCTCTTAGTGGGATCTATTTTCTCCCTGAAAAATATTATAATTTTTCAGTTTCATAATCAGTTCTGGGGAAATAAGCAATGGATAAAGATATGGGGATGTTGGGGAACAGAATGTTGTCTACAGAGAATAACCATCTTTTTGCTCGAAGATAAGCAAACCTATTAGAAGGTTTGTCATCCCATAATTCCTAGGGAGCCCCATATTCTGCAGCCTGGTTACATAAGAAATGGTCGTCTTTGTAATTGAATATGAATAATGAGGCAGATGGACGAACAAGACTCCATTAAACCCTTATCTCCAGGAGCCATATCCTGCATTGATTAATGACTCAGTGTGTATCACTGGGAAAGAGACTTCATTTTGAAAAGTTAGCATCCACTGTGTTGCAGGCTTAGCTAACCTCTTCTTTTGATTTTACACCATTAATTCAATGTGACAATTAATTATTGTGGTATTATCTCCAGAATTATGTTTTGTTTTTGATTCTTTGTTTCTTCAGTTGGGATGGCGAGGGGTTTCAGGCAGTTTTTTATCCATTATCCTGTGAAATTAATGGGAAAACTTCTCAACAACTGCAGAAATATTAGCATTAGGCCATTAATATTGTAAGAAATTACTGGCGTGCCAGATGAGACCAAGACATGTAGTTCAATACTCTGCCCAGTCATACAACCCAGGCAGACATTACAAGGGAGACATGATTCACAAGGACAATATCTAACTCTACTGGCTTCCCGATATACTAAAATGATAACGTCCAGAGTTCCAAAGCAGTACACGGGCAATAGATACAGTTTGCCTTAAGAGCTAATGCATCCTCTAAAAATATTGCCTGGCTTTTCAATTTCAATGCTACACTTGCATTAACATGGTGATGTAACTCCTGTTCTCATGCACTGTTATTGGTATCCTTTAGTCTCAAAAGATTATGATATCATGCTCTGGAAAGAGGTCCTAAGCAGCATCTGGTGTGGCTAAAAAGGCCAATTCGAGAGATACATTCTGTCCAGCCCCCAAATTTTGCGGTTTCTGGGACTGCCTCTTTGCCTCAGCCTGCCAAACAAGTGTCTCTTCGTATTATAGAAGGCCATGCTGCTTTGTTAGCCACCAAGCTTAATGATCAGAGGACCAGGTTTCCCAGCTGTTAATGTCCATTCCCAAGGCCTTTAGATCCCTCTTGCAGATATCCTTATATCTCAGCTGTGGTCTCTCTCTGGGGTGCTTTCCCTGCACTAGTTCTCCATACTGAATATCTTTCGGAATCCAACCATCAGCCGTTCTCATGATATGCCCCAGCCAGCGTAGACATCACTGTTTCAACAGTGTATACATGCTAGAAATGCACTGGGTCACAAAGTTAGAGTATTTGGGTCATGGTGTCATGACAGATCCTGAGTTCCCTTCTACAGATGCTCGTGCCTATGTTGTTTCATTATTTTATTCTCTTCCAAACGCCTCCATGCATTGTTCAAAGTGGAGGTTTGTCTCACTATCTATCTTTCCATTATTTAATAATTCCCGAGCGCTTTAGAACCAACTCATATTTCTTTTTCCTGCCATCCACAGTTTATCTCTGGCAGAAGGTATGTTTAGCCAAACCTGAGAAGATTACTCAGAGTGTAACTAATGAGGGCAATATGAACATTAAATTAATTGTTTCCAGAATCAGCCTCCAACTGGGAGCATCAATGTACACTATCTCTAAAGCATTAACCCGCTAAAATCTCTTAATGATAGGGAGGCCAAAGGGATGAAAGCATAATGCATTTGGTAAAGGCTTCCTTCAAGCATAGGTCTAACCTTAATCCCTAAAAACACACAAGATGATGGCCTTTTGTTTGGCATTTTCCCATTCCTGCCAACGATACTTTATTGAAATGGCATGGTTGATTTGTTTCAGAATAATATTCCCCAAGATTCCCCAATGAGAACATACTCTAAAATGGACACATTTTATTAAAGAAAAGATAAGCAAACATCATTAGAGTTTATGGATCATGTAAGGTTGTAGACTGTAAGATGATGGAATGAGGATGATTCAGCAATACAGGCATCAGATCTTTAAGACTCTGATAGGGTCCACACAAGTCATTTCTCTTTTAAGAGGTGTCTATATAAAGGCACCTCTTAAAAGAGAAATGACTTGTGTGCACCCTATCAGTCTTAAAGGGGTTATGCCTGTATTGCTCAATCATCCTAATTGCATCAGCTTACAGTCTACAACCTTACATCAGCTGGCAGCTATTAAATCCTCATTACCCGACAGAACACATTCTCTTTCTTTTTTTGGAAATGTAGATTTACATTCAGACTTTGTGGCAGGGGAATAAATTTCTTCATCACTATGTCAGCAGAACTGGATCTCTTGGTTATTTTATTTATCCTCGTGGGTAGTTTCTGTGGCATGTCAATAGATATGCCTTCCACATCAGCACATTGCTTAAAACCTGGCCAGCAAACCATGCCAGAGGGCCAATCTGAGGCAAAAAATTGGAATAGTAAGCTAGTCATGAATTCCTTTTGTAAATGATAGATAGCAAGATTTTGTGTGTGTGTGTGTGTGTGTGTGTGTGTGTGTGAAGAAGAAGGTCTCCTTCCATAGCTACACTATTCATTTCTGAGAAAGCATCGGCAAAAAAAATCAGAACATAAAATATAAGTGGACGGATACGACCTCTTAGATGACCCCCAGTCTGTCCAGGATCTTGGAGGACTCATCTCTAATGATCTAAGCCCCAGAGTCCCTCTGTAACAACATTGCCAAAAAGGCACTAAGAGTTGTTAACCTAATCCTTCATAGTTTATTCTTTGGTAACACTGTATTGCTAACCAGAGCATACAAAACATTTGCTAGATCAATTCTCGAATACAACTCATCTGTCTGGAACCCGCATTGCATGTTGGACATTAATACAATTGAGCGAGTCCAGAGATATTTCACGAGAAGAGTCCTCCAATCCTTTGCTCACAACAGAATCCCTTATGCCACCAGACTTGAAATTTTGGGTGTAGACAATTTAGAACTTTGCCGCCTTTGGTCTGACCTGAGCAAAGTACATAAAATTATCTACTACAATGTTCTACCTGTGAATGACTACTTCAGCTTCAACCACAACAATACATGAACACGCAATGGATACAAACTCAAGGTAAACCATACCAAACTCGATTACAGAAAATATGACTTCAGCAACAGAATGGTCAATGCTTGGAATGCACTAATTGACTCAGTGGTTTCTTCCCCAAACTCTCATAACTTTAACCTTAGACTGTCTACTGTTGACCTCACCCCATTCCTAAGAGGTCTGTAGGGGGCGTGCATAAGTGCACCAACATGCCTATTGTCCCTGTTCTAACAACTCCACTTATTCGTATCCATTTCATGTATTCATAATAATCATACTTATGTCTATTATCTTATACACGCTTGACAAGACAAATAAATAAATAAAATAAAAGCATTTAGGGAGCCCAGGAGTTTTTTTTTCTCTCATGGGGAAGTTTGAGGGTTTACTATTCATTTTAGTTTGGCATCTAACAGGAGAGATGCATCTTTACTGATGCCTCTGCAACCACATTCTGCTGAAATTAAATACCATTAAGTATAATTGACTAACTTTTGACAGGCTACATATATTCTAATAACATTTTTAAGATGATCGGTAATTACATAGTTTCTTCATCTCAGCAGGTGGTGGCACCTGGCTGATCTTGTCTCGGTTCAGAAATTAAATTGGGGTTGGGACTCATGAGTATTCAGGGAAAGCTGGTGCTCTCGACTAAACTGGGAAGTTAAAAGATGACAACCTCCTTCTGTATTGCTAGAAAACAACACAGAATTGTCCATGAGTCACCAGGAATAAAATGCAGCTTGAAGAATACTTTTCTATACTCCCTTCAGATCTTATCTGCTGCATATATAATGCCCAAAGTTTGGGTTACACATGTTAACGTTATTCATTTTTATTGTTATTATCATTATACATCTATAGCTATTCCACTGGGAATTATAGTCGTCCGGGGAGATTGTGACTTGGAGACTTGTCGCGTCTATGTGGATCGCTTGGAGGAGGTGAGTAGATGAAATAGGACATGGTTGCATCTAGAATATATTAGACTTGTAGAAGGATATCCATGAATTCCATTTGGATCAAAATGTGCCAAAGGACAGATCAAAAGCAAAGAAAGCTCATCAGACTAATATAACAGAAGCAGGGATGGAGAACCCATAGCTAGCGTTATGGCCTCCAAATCCCACCCCTGGCTGGCCATGCCCACCTTGCCCCTCCCCTCCCAGGAGTTTCCACGCAGCCCATTTTTAATGCAAGGTAAGTGCAGGGCCCATGTGGAAGCTCGGGGAGGGGGAAAAATGGGCCTCCTGGAAGTTCCGAAAGGCCAGAAATGGGGAAGGCACCTTTTGTCCTCCCAGAGGCTGGAAGAAAGTCTCCAGAGCCGGGTGAAGGCAAAAACGCCTCCTCCTCTGCCATGGTGCAGGAGGCCCGTCATGGCCACACCCACCCAGCAACTGGGCAGAGTTGCTGAAATTTTTGAAGCCCACCCCTGATCTGAAGGTCGAGCAACTCAAGAGAGCTCCCATAAGAATCACTTGCTTATGATCTGCTGGAGACTGTTAACTCCTAACCTACTTCCATTTCACGAATTAAGATTATCTGACAAAATTGCTAGCATACTAATCATTGCAGGCATGTTCTTCTGCATTTGCCATAGTCCACTTTCAGCACAGTGCCAAAAGGTTGAAGGCAATATCAATAGCACTTAGACTTATATACCGCTTCATAGTGCTTTACAGCACTCTGAGCGGTTTACTAATGTCATCATGTTGCCCTCAACAATCCGAGTCTTCATTTTACTAACTTCAAAAGGATGGAAGGCTGAGTCAATCCTGAGCTGGTCAGAATCGAACTCCTGGAAGTGGGCAGAGTTTGCCCGCAATACTGCATTCTAATCACTGAACCAGCGTGGCTCTAATATATCAGTTGGGGAACTACAGCACATTTTACCATACCGCAATTTTCAAGCTCTACCTTGGCTTTCCGAGGCTGGTTTATCTGTCCTTTATCCCTAATCTCAGCTGGCCATTTCACAAGTTCAGAATAGAAGTTGGAACCATAAAAGTGGAACTGCTATGTTGTGTATACCCTGATGCTATTTTTGAGGTGTAAAAATGTGTACCCGCTTTAAAGCAAATAGTAGGACTCTTTCTGGTTAAAAGCCTGGAGAGATTAGGATTTCCTGGTCATAAAAGGCACTGAGAAAACATAGTGCTAATTAAAAGGACAGGCAACTGTTAGTGGAATGGTTGTGGCTAGAAAAAAATCAAACATAGAACATAGAACATAGAACAATAGACTTGGAAGGAACCTTGGAGGTCTTCTAGTCCAACACCTTGCTTGAGTAGGAGCTTTTATATCATTTCAGACAAATGGTTATCTAGTCTCTTTTTGAAAGTTTCCAGTGATGGAGCACCCACAATTTCTGAAGGAAAACTATTCTACTGGTTAATTGCTGCCACTGTTATGAAATTTTTCCTTAGTTCTATGTTGCTTCTCTGCCTGGTTAGTTTCCAACTATTGTTTCTTGTCTTGTTTTTTGGTGCTTTGGAAAATAGTTTGACCTCCTCATCTTTGTAGGAGCCACTCAAACAATGAAAGAGTGCTATCATGTCCCCCTATTGTGGCCAGCCTCTTCTATTGTTGAACAGATGTTAAAAAACTGGACATAGTGGCACAACATTAAAAACCCTTGAGGGTATAGCTGCCAAAAACAACCCTTAGTAATGTCCAAATGGTCACCAAGATTATAGCAATCTTCGGTGGTTCAATTTTAAAGACTGAACCAACAAGAGTTTGGCCTCTAGGAAAAAAAGAAGTTTGCCATGGCTCTTCAAGATGAAAGAAATAATGTCTGGTCTTCTTTCTTTTCAGTTACAAGTATTTGGAAGTAAATTTCAGACCCCAGCGTGACATTTTATAGATTCGGACTCAAAAAAAGAAAGAAAGTTTGAAATGATTTCCTTTTAGATAGACACGACTTGTCAAGACCTCACTTTCAGTGCCCCATTAATTTCATTTCTCACTTTGTGATTCTAGAAAGCTTGGCACTAAGTGTATAGATGGATGATGGATGGTTTCATTTTTCCCCACTGGCCAAGGCTTTTGCAAGAGAAGGTTTTTTTTCCACCCCCTTTCCTTGTTTTCCCAGTTCCCATATTTCACACAACACAGCTTGGATACACTGGCAACCTTCTTCTGAAGCCTTTTCTAGTCAGGGTTTTTGAAGTGTAACTTCATCCCCCACAGTGATAGGATAGGGTGGGGGAATAGGGTCACGAGATGCCTGGCTGTCAGATTCTCCCCATTCCTTCTGTAGAACTGTCATTGGCAAATAACTTTCTCATGTGTAAATGTCCTGATAGTGTTGTGGCCCGCCAGAGGAGCTGGGAGCAGATTCAGGCAGTGAGGAAGTTGGGGAGGAACATGGGGCAGTCCTAGAGTCTGGGGAAGGCTCTGATGAGGGCCCTGTGTCGGAGACAGAGAGGGGGCCAGAGTCGTATGCCAGTTATCAGCTGCCTTCAGAGTCAGACATCAGTGGGGCAGAAGAACAGCTGGAGCCTGTTCCCAATGTGCGCATGCGTAGAGTTGCCAGATGAAGGGAACAGCTAAAGAACAGGGGTCGACTTGGGAGTAAGGCCACAGGTGGATGATGAATGGCCCCTCCCAGAGGAAATGAAAGAGGAGCAAAAGGGGAGTGGAGTTTGCAGGAGACAATTAGTTCGCTTAATTGGTTCGTGACTCTCTGAGACTCCTTGCCAAGTAAAGTCTGTGACTGTAAATCCTCCCTTGAAAGACTTTGCTGGATGTGAATGAGCAGAATTCACAGTCAATTAATAAAAGGGTTTTTTGTTGGGACCAGGAGTTTGCTTCGTGCTCTTGGGAAGCCTTGGTCAGAACAGATAGAGTGGACACCAAAATTGAAGGAATCAACACATTATCTTCTTAAATGCATAATGAGAACACCATCCATCAGTGACCTGGAGCAGATATAATAGAGGCAGGATAAGGATCAACAATAAAGGCAGTAAATATCATTACGGTATAATTTTCTCCCTACTCAAGGTTGGCTAGCTACTTAACTCAGCCATGGGAAAAGACAATAACTGCCATGTACAAAGTGAGTGTTTCTTTCATCCCTGAGTGACAATTATCTTCTGTCTAGGGAAATATGAAAAGGCAGGAGATCTAATCATCAGATAGTTAAACATTCTAAATCCCTTTATATAGAAATCAGATACTGTTCTTGGTTCCTAGGTAATGTTCTTGGGGACAATTGGAAAATGTCAGGCTATTTTCGATTAAATTATCTGTAAGTCATCGTTTGGCAGCAAAATCCTTGAATAATATTAATTTCAGCTTTATTTTGGCTTTCTTAAATCTTATTTGAGGGATTACCACCTATTCTTCCTCCTCCTCCTCTCTCATGTGCGATTATTTTGTATAGTTGCTGTTGTAATAGCCAGAAAAAAAATTGATGGAACAATTTAGTTGTGCAGGATGAAATGAGCCTTAGTTAATCATTTTTTCCACTGGAATTTTCTTGCCATAGGATTTGCAGTCTGTATCTTCAACAACACAAAGAGTCCACTACCAGGTAAAATTTATTTTGTTCCTTTTAGGGAAAAAAAGAAAGGGAGGGAGGGAGGGAAGACTTGTTCAGCCTGAATTACTTATGGACTTATTTGTTCAGATATTTTGAATAATATTCTTTTCCCTTGAAGGCCATACAAACAACAATATAATATAATCAGGGTACATACAAACAACAATGTACATACAGACAACAAATGTACATACAAAAGAGGTAATATAATCATAAAATATCAAAAGAAGAACGCAGTAGAAACGCTGAGACTAATAATAATAATATAGCCATACTACATGGATAAATATCCTTGGACATAAGACAGTATCATGGTAGTTAGGTGTTCAGCAAAGCAATGGCACAAAGGAAAAAAAGCATTGTCTCTGTGTCTGGTTGTTTTGGCATGCAATGCCCTATAGTGGCATCCTGAGGGGAGAAGTTGAAACAGATGATGTCCAGGATATGAGGCCTCTCTAGATATTTTCTCAGCCCTCTTTCTGTCTCATGCGATATACAGGTCCTCAATGGAAGGCAGGATAGTTGGAATTGGTATAGAGCTTCCTACCTGAGCAGGGGGTTGGACTAGAAGACCTCCAAGGTCCCTTCCAACTCTTGTTATACTGTTATAGAGCCGAGGTGGCGCAGTGGTTAAATGCAGCACTGCAGGCTACTGCTAGATCAGCAGTTCAGCGGTTCAAATCTCACCGGCTCAGGGTTGACTCAGCCTTCCATCCTTCCGAGGTGGGTAAAATGAGGACCCAGATTGTTGGGGGCAATATGCTGACTCTCTGTAAACCGCTTAGAGAGGGCTGAAAGCCCTATGAAGCGGTATATAAGTCTACTGCTATTGCTATTATTCTGGAACTGTTCTTTCTGCAGTCCTAACTCTCTGTTGGAGTCTGTTCCTGTCCTATTTGTTTGATGTATAAACCAGACAGTTATAGAAGTACAAATGACAAATTCCTCTGTAGAGCTGCATCAACAGCTCCTGGGACAGTCTGAACTTTCTGAGTATCGCAGTTGCCACAGCAATCCTGGATATCTTTGCTGAATTGTTTATTATTTTTCCATGTTGCAATAATCCATGTGTATGTGAGTGACCATGAACAGAGTCTCCTGGTCCAGGGATGGCATAGTTGGTGGAAAAGACACCAGTGTGTAAAAGTGTGAGTTGGCATTTGAATCAGATTTTGTCTGATTCTCATAGGCTTAATTCTTGCTATATGCAACTTATTGCCTTCCAGTGGCTCCTTATCTCCATTTTTAATCAGGCTCAATCTCTATGGTCAATCTTTAGGCATGATGGCAGCTATATAATCCAATGGAGACCTTCAGCTTTGCCTCTTTGCCCATTCTATCCCTGCATAGATACGCAAAAGGGAAAAATAAAGTCCAGCATCTTAGAAAGATATGTTGTAATGACAGGATCTATGCATTCTTTTCAATTTTCAGAATGGGGAGCCTCATGGGGAGAAGTTCATGTTATCTCAATATACACAGGTATTCTTGATGCCTCTCCTTCAAAATATATGACCCAGCTTTTGCCCTATTCACCAAAATTGTTTCTTCTGATTTCTTAAAAACTGTAACATCACATTCTCAAGTGATGAAGACTCTTGGTCTTGGAGAAGGATGCTATTATGAATGGGGAATTATTTTGTCAAGTTTGTGACTAAGCACAATGCAAAGAAATACCAAATGTTTGTTGTGTAACATTTCCAGATCAGTGCTTATGATGCCCTACAGTATTTTTAGTTTGCATTCACAATTTAAATGATTTTTTTTTAACATTGTCTGCACAGCAGGCATGTTAAATATTATCTCAACTAATGCTCTGAGTTGCATTTTTATTTGATTTGGCCTAAAGGGCCGTTCTCTTATTATCTCTTCATGAACTTTCTGTCTGTATCATGCTCTGCTGTGCATTTTCAAATATACATACATTCACTCCTGCAAGAGAATCTGAGACAGTCTAACAAAGAAGAGAGCCCCCGTGTTCTTATAAATAGTCTCTTTTCCCTTACTTTAGTCAAACATATTCAATGAAATAAGAACTCCTGTTGTGAATGTCAGCCATCTCCAGTCTTTTTATAGCAGTATGCCCTCCAAAAAATCAATAATATCTGCAATTGTTCAGCATCTCACTAGAGCATTTTTAGTCTACAAAATAAATGTGTCAAAATTTTATAACAATGTGCTGCAATATGATCCTTTCCAGATGTGCTTGGGCAACAACTCTCAGGATTCACACTCCAGATGTCTACACATCTGAACACAGCAAATACTAACTTGGGGAATACTGGTTGATAATGTGGTTTTGATTAGGCAGTCTTGGTTCATCCATCTTGTCTCATAGACAAAGAAACTTGGCATATCTCTATTGAGCATTCTTGGTTAATTGCTAAGCTACCTCACATGTAACCTGCATCTGTATAGTCAGCTTCTTCCCTGTCTCCTTGTCCCACCTAAAATCCTACTTCAGTCACGCCTCACTATACATCTGCAGCTTACAAAAGCTTATGCCTTTTAGCCAAATTCATTAGCTGAAAAAGATACTACCAGGCTTCTTCTGATTGTCTTTGTTGTCATAGAATAGAATAGAATAGAATAGAGTAGAGTAGAGTAGAGTAGGGTAGTTGTCATAGAATAGAATAGAATAGAGTAGAGTAGGGTAGGGTAGGGTAGGGTAGGGTAGGGTAGAGTAGAAACTTTATTGTAACTTTAAATCAGTGGTGGGATTCAACCAGTTCACACCTATTCTGGAGAACCGGTTGTTAACTTTCTAAGCAGTTCGGAGAATGGGTTGTTGGAAGAAATCTCATTTTGGCTTTTTTCCACTTTACAAGGCTAATCCTGTAAGGAAGGCAGGAAGGAAACATTCTGATGTTGTTTCTAGCCTAATCTTTATTGCCCTGCTTACAGAAACTGAGTCTCCAGTTAACCCTTGTTACATTGTAACAGTTAATGTGAAGTGCCCCTCAACATGAATGACATTGAGTTGGCCAAGATCCCATGGTCACATGACTAATGAGTAATTCCTACCCAGCTGGTCATTAAGGGCAGAGAACCGGTTGTTAAATTATTTGAATCCCACCACTGCTTTAAATGTACACTAATCAGCAAAGATTGAAGGCAAATGAGGTCCAGGCAGAAGAAGAACACCATGGTTTCAAAATCTAAGGGACTGGTTTGAATAAAACTCAGCAGCACTTTTTCATGTGGCTGTTGATAAAAATAGGATTGTCAACTTGATCGCCAACGTTCAGTGACGTATATGGCACAAGAAGAAGAATCAGCATACATTAAAATGAAATGTCTGCATTCATCTCTCAAAGGATAACCATTATGTATATACCCACAGACACACCCACATATGGCATAGAGAAACATCACCGTTCTAATGATGTTTGACTAATATGCCTCTACTGTAATGAATGTCTTTACTAGATCTGCAAGCAGGCCCTTTGCCCTTTTGCATGCAATTCACATTTTTGACTTTTCATTTGGGATGAAAGTTATTTTTACGCTTCACTGTTTTGTTTGGATTTCAAAGATAAGGATGTTTCTCTGAAATTCCTTGCCCCTAGGTGTCTTGCTAAGGTTAATCTCAGGGAAGGAAAGTATTAAGATGTCTGAAAACTCAGTATGAAAGGAGGCTCTGAAAGAATTGGATATATTTAGTTTTCAGAAAAGACAGTTGAGAAGGGATGTGATGGCATTTTCACATTTCTAAGGAGGATCACCTCTTTCCTTTCATCCTAGACTGGAGGACACAGGAGGATTCTACTAGTGTCAGCCCTGGAACCATTTTCCTTGGCATCTTCAGGGCTGCCACAGTGGTGGCTGGGCAAGCTGCGGGAACAGGAGGGGGGAGGTAGAGCTAGTGTGAGTTTTGTAACCATAATAAATTTCTTTCCCCTGGGAACCAAGGATGTTCTCACCGGTGCTGGGGAGGTGTGGATGGAGACCAACTGGAGTTGGGACACTGACCAGATTGGACCATGTAACAGACATATGGACTGGGGGGGGGATAACTTTGATTTTAATGTGGGTGGGGAAAACACGGGACTATTAGAATAGAGTTTTCCCCAGATTTGCCAATTTGACATGCCTAATAAATCTATACTTTGAGGAACATGCCCGCCTTGGAGTTTTGATTCTGTTAAGGGTATTACTTGGAATCCCTGACAACTGGAATATTAAGAGAAGTTTTATATTAAGGCAGAGAGGTTTGTTGGTTACACTAATTACCAAAATGGATATGACCTCTATTTCACTGTGCAGGTAGTCCTCGACTTACAACAGT
>NC_045547.1:20838716-20888716 GCF_009769535.1 Thamnophis elegans | reverse complement strand
AAAAATTCAAACAGTCATGCAGCACAGCTGATTGTCACACAGCCGATCATCAGAACTTTTTTTAAAATTTGTAAAACATTTTTTTTAATACAGATTCTCCCAAACTGGTAATTAAAAAATGCTAAAAAAAGTTTTTGAAAAGTTCTAACGATTATGTGGCACAGCTGATTGTCACACAGCTGATCAGCAGAACTTTTTTTTAGCATTTTTTTTTTACTACCGGTTCTCCCAACTTCAGAGTATTTCACCCCTGAATTTAGCTCTGGGAGGTACATACTACCTAAGAACAGAAAGTCAGGAATCAGGGCTTTCCTGGAAGCAACAGCCAACTGGGAAGGGAATTCCTTGCCAGGCAGGTTTACAAAAAGGCAAATCTTTTCAATTTGCCTTCCCTTCCTTGGAGGCAGTACTGGAATTCTGTTGTGCTGTTGCAGAGCATAATAAAATAATGTTGAAATCCTGACAGAGATTCTTTCTATCACTCTGTTTCTTATACCAAAGAGAATCAAGGTAGGGCAATCTTGAGTTTCTTTCTCATTGTCTCCTCTTTAGAGGTTTACTTAATGGCTGTTGAATACTTTCTCCAAGGCCATCTCTATATTCTTCAATATAGTTATACTTCCAAATACTTGCACGAAGCCAGCCATCTTATACTGACAATACCAACCACTACCAAATTCATTTATGTTTAGACTTAGTACGAGCAGGAAAACCTCATGGCTGTAACATCTGATTTAATTTTGGAATGTATTTCTAATTTCTTCCCATTCCCTTCCTTTTTGTGCCATCGTGCTTAATGGAGAGGTCTGAAGAAGTGAAAAGTTTCATGCTCTTTTGTCTCACTTTCATTGGTCCCAATTGAGGTATTGCTTAGCTGCGTAGTTTGGATATTTTCCCCTTTCTGATGGATCAAACACAGTTTTTCACACAAGTCTTTCCTCGTTTTTTGCAGCAACTTCTGCTGACCGCTTTTACCGCATCGACAGAACTCAGGTACAGAGATGATGTTGCTTTCCTTTTAACTTTTTCTTTTTCTTTTTTTTAATAGCACAGAATTGGGTTCACCATTATAATAAGAAAATATGGGTCTTGTCAAATGTGACTCTCCTCCTATTATATACTTGTCTCTATTTCTTCTCTCCAGAGATTCTCAAGGGCCCCTAAAACTGTCAAAAATAAATAAAGTAAAATAGACTTCTTCTTTTTTCCAGTTAGGAAAAGAAAAATAAGTGCTTTGAGGTCTGCATTCCACACAAAATTTCAGCTCTTCCCAGGATAGATTGGACAACCATTTGACTAGGATGATATAAGGTCTCCTGCCTTGAACAGAGGGTTGGACTAGAAGACCTTTGTGGTCCCTTCCAGCCTTATGATTCCATGCCCTATGTTTTTTCTGAGTTTATTTCTCTCCTCATTATGCAGTTATGATGCTGCACATTGATTAGTAGCATTTGTTCCTCCATCTCTCAAGGTCATTCCTATATAGCAATAGCAATAGCACTTAGACTTATACACTGCTTTGCAGTGCTTTATAGCCCTATCTAAGTGGTTTACAGAGTCACCATATTTTCCCCAACAATCTGGGTCCTCATTTTACCGACCTCGGAAGGGTGGAAGGCTGAGTCAACCTTGAGCCTCGTGGGATTTGAACTGCCAAATTTCAGGCAGCTGGCAGTCGACAAAAGTAGCCTGCAGTACTGCACTCTAACCACTGCACCACCGTGGCTCATATATACCATGATGCCTACTTGTAGTATGTAAGACTGTTTCATTTAACTTTGTAGAAATGCAACAGATTCTTCAGGAATGCTTCACATCATTGTGGATTATTTTGCTTTAATGATAAATTAAAACAATAGCATTGATTTACAATAAATGAATTCACAAGTACCTAAGTCTAATATCTGAAAATTAAACCTAACATATTAACACCATAATATGATTAATATTAGTCAATATTGAAACATCAAATATTTAAATTTATTATTCTATTAATTATTAATGTTAAGAGCCCGAATATCAAATTTGAGAAACTCCGTCGCATTGTCCTTACTGTGATTTTTAATTTAGAGCCATGTTTTGCCATGTAAATTAAACACCTTATGAAAAATTGGCCCAAGGCACCCAAGGTCAAAGAAGATTTAAACCAAGAAGGATGAGTTTTCCTCTTTTTGCTTAAATCAGTTTGATGTTTTAATAGCATAGATTCGTCTTCTTTCCCCCCCTTATCTTCATGAGCTTAGGAAAGCTACATTAAAAAGAAAATCTTAGAGTTTATCTTGGTGTCTACAGTTCCACAAAAATCCTAATCCTCTATTTGTGAGATAAGGTGACTCTGGAAATTATGATAATGTTGGGCCTAAATAAAATATTCACAAAGCTTTAAAACACATCAAATTAAAGTGACAGCATATGTCAAAAACATAACAATTTATATGTTAGTTGGACACTGTCTGGAAGTTTTACAAATATGGAAGCCATTCAGATTGGGTTTGCTTTTATTGATTTTTTTTGTTTAATTCATTTAGTTTCTGTTCAGCTGTAAAGCAGAAGCCAAAATTGCGTTAGTCCTTTGGGGCAATTTAAGAAAGGTCTGCTACATCAAAACAGTGGCTTATACAGTTCAGCTATTTCTACCCGCTGCAATTGAAAAGAAATTACACTGCACAATTCTAGGCATGCTTATTGGGAAGTAATTCTCCACTGAATTCAGTGGAATTTGCACGAATAAATCTATATCTTTAGCAAATTAGTATTGCACTTTCTAGAACAGGAAACAAACCTGAGAAATTAAGATTTATCCTAGCCACTGAGCAGATGGATTTCCTATGATGATCTCCTTATCTCTGGACCTAATCCATTTACAAAGGATCTTCCTGTATAACTACCCTACTTGTGGTTGTCAGCTGAAAATGATTGGCAAACTCACAATCCTGCAGTGCTGAAAAAGATACAGCCATTCTCAGAAATACATGATATTTTGGGCATGAATGCAGGGGTGGTATACATGTACCAGTGGTGGGTTTCAAAATTTTTTGGAACCTCTTCTGTAGGTGTGGCCTGCTTTCCGGGTCCACTGGTGGAACCACTTCTAACTGGTTCGGTAGATTTGACGAACCGGTTCTACCGAATAGGTGCGAACTGGTAGGAACCCACCTCTGACATGTACCTTCCCTACCGATTCGCAAATGTGAGCATGTGCGAGCACCTCCGCGCATGCGGATATCCTTCCATATGCACTTTTGGTGAGAAAATGGCCTAAATGGGTAGCCGTAGAGTTGTGCGCGGGTGGGCGGAACCACCCATGATTTCCACTACCGGTTTGGGCGATCCAGTTCGAACTGGTAGAATACCACCTCTGCGTGAATGGTTGGCTGGCTTTAAGCAAGGAGCTGCTATAAATAGAATTTTGAGCATTCTCCATGCATTGACCCACAGCTCCTTCCTCTAGAAGAGCTTTCTGCAAATGCTCCCAAATGTGTTGGGACTACAGATTTCAGAATACGTAGCCAATATATCTGGTGCATTCTTGGGGTTGCAGTTCTTATATTTGGAACTTTTAATTTTAATTCAGACCCACGTTTTCCCATGTAAATTAGACACCTGATGAACAATTGGCCCAAGAAACCCAAGGTCAAAGAAGATTTAAACCAGGAAGGAATGAGTGTTACATTTTTTGCTTAAAACCATCTTGAGGAAGGTGGATTTAGAAATCATATTAAGTTTATATATATGTGTATATATATATATATATATATATATATATATGTGTGTGTGTGTGTGTGTGTGTGTGTGTGTGTGTGTGTGTGTGTGTCTGTCTGTCTGTCTGTCTGTCTGTCTGTCTGTCTGTCTTTGGTTATTTGGGTTTTCTCCCGCGTAAAATTGGAGGTGTCTTGATGTTTCGACGAAGTCTCATTCGTCATCTTCAGGCTTCGTGCTTCCAGGAGCAATGTGAGATCTTGGCTGTTTCTTCCTTTTAACTACCAGTCGGGGTTTGAGCTGATTGGGTGAGAGCTTGGCTGTTGTTGGCCAATTTTACATGGGAGAAAACCCGAATAATATATATAGCATTCCTGAATAGAATTGTGATGCTGATTGCAATAAACAATAGATTTTTTATTTTAATATCACTGTTGCAGGAACATTTGCACTTTGTGACAGAAATATCACAGGATGAGATTTTTATCCTGGATCCAGAATTGGGGGCAGCTCAACCAGCAGGGACACCTCCAGGAATGCCTGACCTGGTGGTAGAGCAGGCTTCTGGGTAAGGCTTCTGGATTTTTTAGCTTCTCTTCTTTTATTTTCATATACAATTTTCCATATCCTTAAAGATGGATCTCACATGGAGGTTTTTGTTCAAGCATATTCTTTTTCTAAACAACTTGATCCTTCTGTTTTCCAGGTGCTTTAAGCTATAGCTTCAAATCATTATTGGCTATGATGAATGCCACAAAGCAACTGAAAGTTGCTATATCACCTACATCATATCTACATTTATACCTTCAATGTCTGTTGTCATTGTAATGTGATGACACCTTAATCTATTCCCTTCTTTATACAGTTTTAGTGGTGCTTCTGACATTGCTGGATTTCAATTCCCAGCAGCCCAAATACGGCCAATGATGAAGGACATTAAGAGTTGGAATTAGTTGCCTTTTGAAGGACTGCCATTCTAGACTCCCAAGAAGTCATAGCAGTTGGGACCAGAATTTCTATCGCTAAGTGGTGCAGTCATTTCTTAGTGAGGGCAACCTTGGTAGCTTTACTTATTTTATTTATTTATTAAATCTATATGTTGCCTATCTTGCTATCTAAACAGACCCTGGAAGAGCAGTTGCTGTTGTAATCCCAGGATCATATGGGTTGTTAAGTGGGAAGAGGTGGGAGTCTCAGGAAAGCAGATTCACTGGTGAGAGCTTTGGGTGAGAGCTACTGACAGGTAGATGGATGTCATGAGGGATGCAGGCAAGCACTGGAGTTGCTCAGGTGGCATGGTAATGCATAGGTGCTATGGACAGATGCTAGGGAGCAGATGAGTTGGTGCCACAGGAAGGTCTGCAGCAGGGGTGAAATCCAGCAGGTTCTGACAAGTTCTGGAGAACTGGTAGCGGAAAGTTTGAGTAGTTTTGAGAATCGGCAAATACCACCTCTAGCTGGCCCCAGAGTGGGGTGGGAATGGAGAATTTGCAGTATCCTTCCCCTGCCACGCCCATCAAGCCACATCCACAGAACTGGTGGTAGAAAATATTGAATTTCACCACTGGTCTGCAGATGTTGCAGGGAGGTGTTCCTGAGCACAGATGAATGTGCAGGTGCCACAAAAGGGTATAAAGATGCCACAGGAAGGCATTCCTGAGCATGGGAAGGTGCACAGTTGCTGTAAGAGTATGTGCAGTGCTACAGGCAGGTGTTACTAAGCAGGGGCTACTGTGCAGGTGTCAAGGGTAGAAAGTAGGGAGTGCAGGTGGATAGGTGAAGGAATGGCAGGAACACGAGTGACTTACGACTTCCTGCCTGCTTCCCCATTGACTTTGTGGGAACCAATAGGAAATGTCAGAAGTCATGATCCATAAGACTCCAAGGACACTGCAATAGCTGGTACTTCAACAATCCATCAGAAGTCCCCCTTGTTCAGCGCCACTGTAACTTTGGATGGTTGTTGAATGAGTGGTTGTAGCTTGAGCACTACTTGTATGGAACTCTGTAACCACTGCATTGAAAGCAGTTTGGAGAGAAAATTGTAGCATAGAAAATAGATTACTCCACCTGCATAAACGTCAGAATAGTATTCCTTTTGAAGACTGCCTTTCGAAAGTGAAAATAAAACTGCAAGGAAAACATAGGAAAACAATCTTTTTTCCTTTGTCGCCCTTTGTAAGACGTGTACCCAAGAGGGTATTAGCTATTTGTAGGTGCAATAATTTTGAAATATTTATGTCACAAGGTAGAAAACAACATATCAGGCCCAAGATGAAATCACAGAATAATAATAAAAAAATTAAAGAAAAATAAACATAAAACTCCTTACACATAGATTCAGCAAAATAGATTAAGTAAACCATGGTAGAAACTTGTAGTAGAGCACAGAATTATGTGATTCCTATCTATAGAACTATAGATACATTTCTGTTTATATTTAAATAGTTACCTTGTGTTTCCAAAAAAAATAGTACAGGTAGGCTACAACTTACAACCAAAATTTCTGTTGCTAAGGGAGACATTTGTTAAGTAAATTTTATGACCTTTCTTGCCACAGTTATTAAGTCAATCACTGCAGTTCAGTTGAGCAACACAGTTAAGTCAATCCAGCTTCCTCATGAACTTTGCTTGACACAAGGTCACAAAAGGTGGTCACATGACCCTGAGACACTGCAACTGTCATAAATACGAGTCAGTTGCCAAGGGTCTAAATTTTGATCATATGACCATGGGGATGCTGCCATAGTCATAAGTACAAAAAATGGTCCTCAGTCACTTTTTACAGTGCTGTTGTAACTTCAGTCCAGTGGTGGGTTCCCGGATCCCGTTCCAACCGGTGCGCATGCGTTATACCACCTCCGCGATGCTCCAGCTGCTCAGCAAGTATCACGCAGGCGCTGTATGCGCCATGCATATGCATGGAAGCCTTAAAAGACAGTTAAGGAGCTCAGACAGGCGGGTGGGCCCTCCGGAGCACCGTACCAGAACGGTATCTGGTGCTCCGGGCAGGCTCCGGTATGTCCGCACTGGGTCATACCACCTGCAACCCACCACTGCTTCAGTCACTGAATGAACTGTTGTAAGTCTAGGGCTGCCTTTAGTCCATTAGTCATCTATGAGAAATCTATATGTGCTTTTCATCTTTCTCAACTCTCACTAAGTTAATTGTTGAGCCTAACATTAGTGTTGCAATTTGTATACAATTTTATAAAATTGCTCCAAGAAGCAGATGAATAAGCAAAAGGATAATGTAGAAGAGGGCAAGAAATTTTGGGAATCATTGATTGAACCAACCAACCAACCAAACAAACAAACAAACAAACAAACAGACAGACAAAAAACTGAAAAATAAGTTGTTTTAGGAAGCAATCATCATGTTTCCTATTTGAAAATGTTTCTTTTCCCAGAATGTCCGATCGGTGGAATCCTGCTATTCGAAAGCGCATGTTGAGTGACAGCGGTTTGGGGAAGATGTCCCCTCATTATGAAGTCCCTGAGAAACAAAAGGAGGCCAGCCAGGCTCACCTGCTACAGTAAGAGTCCTCTAGATTTTTCAGCTTGGCTCTGCATTGCTTCCCTAATCAGAGGCAATACAAACTGCTCTTTAAAATGCATTTGGGTAAATTCTCTGCCTTTTTAGAAACAGTCTACTCTGCCATAATTGTTTCAACTGTTTTGCAATTTAAGATGAGGCTATACAGAAGAATGTAAGAAAGCTTCACTGATCTGATTCTAGCACAACAATATCTGCACTAGCTGGGTTCACTATTTTTTATCTGTCTGATTGTCTAATTTATATTCTAACGAGTAGTTTGTTAACCATTATTAGATGAGCAGAATTCAATGGCTGGATACATAGATAAAGCTGAGCCACAAACCATGATGTGCAAATTACGGTGTTTGAGCTCATAACAATGCTAAGCTGTAGTATAGCAGTATTTGACTTCATTGTTGGCTGGTAGCTGTACTCCATAGGCTCAGTTTCCCAACCTCACCTGGAGTTGCCAATGATGGAACTGTAAGCCTTTTACTAATAAAAGGTAAAAAGGTAAAGGTTCCCCTCGCACACATGTGCTAATCGTTCCCGACTCTAGGGGGCGGTGCTCATCTCCATTTCTACGCCGAAAAGCAAGCACTATCCGAAGACGTCTCCCTGGTAATGTGGCCGGCATGGTTAAACACCGAAGGCGCATGGAACACTACAGTGGTGGGTTCTGGATCCCGTTCCAACTGGTACGATTGGAACGGGCCCGGCGTTATCCACATGGGTCTTACTGTCCAGCGAGCCTCTGATGCTCCAGCTGCTCAGTGGAGCATCATGCAGGCGCTGTATGTGCCGTGCGTGGAAGCACCAAAGACTTTGAAGGCAGATAAGGAGTCCGGGTGGGCAAGTGGGCTCTCTGGAGCACTGTACTGGAACGGTACCCGGTGCTCCGGGCAGGCTCTGGTACACCCGTACCAGGTCATACCGCCTGCAACCCACCACTGGAACACTGCTACCTTCCCACCAAAGGTGGTTCCTATTTTTCTACTTGCATTTTTACATACTTTCAAACTGCTAGGTTGGCAGACAAGTAACGGGAGCTTACTCTGTTATGTGGCACTAGGGGTTTGAACCGCCCACCTGCCAACCTTTCTGATCAACAAGCTCAATGTCTTAGCCACCGAGCCATCGCGTCTCTTTTGAGCCAGCTTTTACTAATACAGTATATCAATTCAACAACAGTAGTGAATGGCTAAACTTGGGGATGGATTCTAAAGCTAACAGCTGGTGTTTAACTATTGTCAAAATCATTTCTTGAAAGCAGTAATAGCTGAAATAACAGATTCTAGATCTGAGGAAGCTGTATTTCTACAGATCTTATTTGGAATATTGTATCCATCCATCCATCCATCCATGAATCCAACAACATCCAATCTCTTAAACATACAGTTGTCTGTCCCTGTAACCAACTCTGGAAACTTGGTCTTTGCAGAATGAAGCATCCAGTTCCTGTAGATTCACAAGTCCAGATACTGTTGTAGCATGCAATAGTCTCAACTGCCCATGAACTAGTTTTTTTAAGAGATAAAAAATATATTCATAAAGCAAATGTAATTGCATACAACAGTTCACCTGTTTACAACATAATGCTGAAGTGTACCAGGAGCTTGGGAAGTGCCAATTTGACTCGTGGCACGACAAAACCGCGGTCCACTAAAGCGCGCCCGATTAAAGCGCGTCGCTGACGTCATCAGCAGTGCGACAACAGCGACTGCGGAGAAAAAAGAGCGCTTTAAAAAGCGCTTTGAAAGCAAGCCGATTCACGTTAAGGTAAGGGTTAGGTTTAGGGTTAGGGTTAGGGTTAGGTTAAGGGTTAGGGTTAGGTTTAGGGTTAGGTTAAGCGTTAGGGTTAGGTTTAGGGTTAGGTTAAGGGTTAGCGTTAGGTTTAGCGTTAGGTTAAGGGTTAGGTTTAGGGTTAGGTTTAGGGTTAGGTTTAGGGTTAGGTTTCGGGGAGTTAGGCTTAGGTTTAGGGGTTAATTTTAGCTTTAGCGCTCACAGCGTGCTTTTTTCGTTGCGCTGTGATGACGTCAGGTACGTGGTTTCGTCGAGCCCGCTTTAGTCGACCGCGGTTTTGTGGTGGAACCATTTGACTTTCCTCCTCACTTTAAAATTAAAAAGAACCTCTCCTAATTTCTGTGTTCTAGAATACTTCTAGCTTCCGGAAAGTTCAAAAAGATTTCTTAGAAAATGAAAGAAAGGAAAAGAAAAGAGGAAGGAAGGCTAGAGTCCAGTGTGTATACTTTCTTGCAGGAGTAAATGAAGAAAGTTGAAAATATCTTGCAGGATTGGATCAAAGGATGTGGATATATGGCTGATAAATTGATGCATGATAACTGGCTATGTTTTCTGTGAATAATTGTTCTTGCCTGCAAGTCATCATGTGTCTAGAACTTTCCCCCAAAATTACAAATGCATGAAAGAGAGAGAAAAAGAGAACTCTCGAAATAATAAAAATGTTCAATTTTCTCCTTGCCTCTCTGATCTCTCTTTTGATCAGGAAATAATAGGTATTTCCCCATTTCTCCCCTTTCTGTTCTCATTTGCATTATGTTCCTTTCCTTTCACTCAGTGTATTCTTTTCTATTTCATTTGAAATAAAGAAAATGATGAAGTCCTGTCGCAGGAAGTAGAAATGTGATCATATGTCAGGTTTTTCATCGTTTGGACAGTGCAGAGAGATACCTGGTAATGAAATCTCTATAGAATTTGGCTTCTTCATAAAACTTTGGATTAAAACTATATATTCAAAATGGGAGGGTGGAGGAAATGCTTTTGCTAAGTGCATCTGTCTACTTCTTTTTTAAAAAAATGTATTTGAATTGAAAATTGTATCAAACCATTTTTTTTTAAGAGTGGACAATTTTGTATGTAAATAGAGGAAAATCAAAGAATGTAAGAAATAGATTTGTGTAAAATTTGCACATGCCAATTTAGAGGTATAGATACATATTAAAAACAGTTATCAATATGGTTTAAATATGGTATCATCGAAGAGGGGAAACCACCACTTTATTCTGACTGAAGGCCTAGTTTATCTCCATGCTGGTAATCATAAAATGTTCATTTTGGTTTTTTAATTAAACTGGATTGAACAGAGAGGACAAACTGAAGTTGCCTAAATTTTATTCGTCATACCAGGTTGTAGTGACATAATTGGTGAAAAATGATTGTTTGGTTTCTCATTAATATGTAATGGAAAGTTCATGAAAAGAGAAATGTAAGCCCCCAGATAGGGATAATATGATTGATAAAAGCAAAGGAAAAAAAATGGGGTACTAACCGTGTACCCCATAATAAAAATACAAACTTCCCATGGGGTAGTTTTCGTCTCTACAAATTACCTCTGCCCTCATTGTTAAAAATAGAATTAAAGGAAATTTATGATTTGTGTTATGTATTGAATATCTATATCTATATCTATATCTATCTATCTATATCTATCTATATCTATCTATATCTATCTATCTATCTATCTATCTATCTATCTATCTATCTATCTATATCTATCTATATCTATCTATATCTATCTATCTATCTATCTATCTATCTATCTATCTATCTATATCTAATCTCTCTCTCTCTCTCTCTCTCTCTCTCTCTCTATATATATATATATATATATATATATATATATATATATATATATATATTTATCTATATCTATATCTATATCTATATCCATATCCATATCCATATCCATATCCATATCCATATCCATATCCATATCCATATCCATATCCATATCCATATCCATATCCATATCCATATCCATATCTATCTATCTATCTATCTATCTATCTATCTATCTATCTATCTATCTATCTATCTATCTATCTATCTATCTATCTAGTTGTGTTAAGCCTTGCTAAAGTGAAAGTAACATTTAGATGACCCTAGCTGTTAACTCCAACTATTTTGGAGGGAAACTAAGCACATTCATATTTGGGTGGGCTTTTTCTAGTATAATGATTGGTTAAGACCCTATGGGCCCATAGTATAAATTACAGGCATTTTCTTGCTATTCCTCAGTAACAGTTTTGAGTCAATAAATGCTGTTGTATCTATGCAACTCTCCTAAACTAGAAACAGCTGGGATTTAGTTATTTACGTATGTCAGTGAAAGCTATCTCGTTCCTCCTTGGTGACAGTGTCATAGGCATTCCTCTAGGTGGCACTCAAGTGTCAAGGATAACCATCGGTATATAACTTCAGTAACTTGCTTCCAACTTTATGTAGAACAATTAATTGTTTTAAAAGACCAGAAATACTAAAATACGTGTAAATGTATCTTAAGATGTGGAATAGATTTCCCAATCTGGGGCCATGCAGATAGGTTTCCCAGGATTTCTCTTCTTTTGGTTGAAAGCTACATAACTTGCTGAAAGATGTGGCAGAGGGAGAAATAACCAGAAGGGATTAGAATTTTACAGATGTCATTTGCATTTTCAGTTCCCCAAATTATTGTGGAAACTATAGGTCAGTATTATAATCTCCAATTTTCTTGGAATACACTAGGGAGAGAAAAAAAGGGAGAAAAAAAAATCAAGCTCCCTATTAAAAAGCCACCTAAATTGTTCAATCCAACAAAGTCAGAATAACATATAGAAATGGGGAAATGAATAAAATCTTTTTTCATAGCTAAATTTCCTAATTTAGGAATGATCTAGGCATTTTAGTAAGATAAATAAATTTCACACTAAGAAATTTGGGGGCAACTACCGGTATTTGATCCCAACAAGTCTAAAGTCCGTCCTTAGCCTCCCACTTTTAAATGTTTCCCACAGTTATATCTTTGAGAGCTGTTACTTTTATTTTATTCCCCCCCCCCATGCTCTGAAGGCATCACATTCCCATAATGCACTAGAAGAGACTCTCAGACATCTAATATTCTTTGGCCAATTGCTCCTTTCAATGTTAACCCCATCAGGTGCAGCAGCAAGCTCTGTGACACCCCCAACTAAAGAAGACTCCGAGACTTGAGTTTCCTCAAAGTTCTATTTTATTAGACATGTCATATTGGCACATCTGGGAAAACCCGAATCTGAAAGTTTCCAGGCTTTCCCTACCCAAATGAAAGTTCAAGACCCTGCCCAGCACCCACATGTCTGTCACATGGTCCAATCAGGCACCATCCAAAACTGGAGATGCCTCCCAGTCACACCATCACAGCTGCAGGGCAAGGTGTCCTTGAGTCTCTGAGAAAAGAATGTTATTTATAGCAATAGCAGTTAGACTTATATACCGCTTCATAGGGCTTTCAGCCCTCTCTAAGCGGTTTACAGAGTCAGCATATTGCCCCCAACAACAATCCGGGTCCTCATTTTACCCACCTCAGAAGGATGGAAGGCTGAGTCAACCCTGAGCCGGTGAGATTTGAACAGCCGAACTGCAGAACTGCAGTCAGCTGAAGTAGCCTGCAGTGCTGCATTTAACCACTGCGCCACCTCGGCTCTCTGGCACATATCCTATATCTGTGGCACATATCCTATATATCTCCCTTATTCCATATAATCCCCCCTCCCATTTTCCCACAGCATTAATTGTGGCCAGCCTGAAGGCCCAATGCAAAAGATGGCTTCCAGGCCTGACAAGCTCATTCACAGAGCAAGAGAATTCTCCCATTAACCCTTTACTCTGCAATGGGCACAATTGCAGTTGGGAGTTCATAGTATTGGATTTGGAGGCTATGTGAAATGAGGACTTTATGGAATAAATATTCAGAGAATTAAAGGATAATGATCTACTATTCCCTGTCCCTTCTGCATGTCAGAAACCTAAAGTGTAGCAGAAGATTGAAGGCTGCTTAACACTCTGTTGGGACTTTGGAAATATACCAAGGTTCAAACTTCTCTGGAGATTTCTTCACCATTTTATCTTTTTCTAAAGAGACAGGGAATGCAAACAATTGGAGATGGCCTGGTAGTACATTTTATCAGGGACTGTATCATAACTTCGGACAGTGGAATATTTTTAGGGAAGATAAAGTCTCTAACAGAATAGCACCGGATGACATATTTGACCAATGTCCTGGAAAGAGGCCCTTTGTTTATGAGAACATTACTCTTATGCATCCATTACTCCCCCCCCCCCTTGGCAGATGTTAGATTAGTGACCTAGTGTTGGCTTTTTTATCTTAATGGTTACAAGGAGAATACAGATAAGAAGCAAACATTACAAACTGCAATCGTGCAAAGCCCTGGTAAGAAACTCTTTAATCCTTTCTGCGCAGGTATTTTTTTTTTATGTGCAAAAGGAATAAGGGGCCACAACACTAACTCCTTGCCAGTCTTCCACAGTGCAATTTATCCTCTCAAGCCTGAAGCTAAACCTAAACCGAACTTCTGTGGGGAAAAAACGGCATTGATGAAAATGGAGACAATTTGCATCGTTACCATGTGTCAGCCCATTACACTATAAGTGTCATTCTTTGAAAGAAAAACAAGCCATAAACCCAATTATCTAACTATGCGCCAAAGCCATGCATGGATACAACAACATGTGGCATCCCAGATGTTTGTTTTTATTCAATTTATTGGATGACTCAATCGACTAGTGATTTAAGGCAATTTATAAGAGTGTTGAAAGCACTGATGGTCACGGCAATAAAACAGGAAAACAATAACCACATTAGGAGAAATAAAAACTTCAAACACAGATATTTCAGTGGCTTTACAAATTGCTTCCAATAGTCCCTGTCAGAAAAACAAAACTTTTAGGCTGGAGACATGTAGATCTGTAGATTTTGATGAGAGTCAAAGAGGGAAAGAGGAATGAAGATCTGTAGAAGATTTGTTGAATCAGAGAAAGAATGGAAACTGGGGTTGAGAAGAGTGAAATCATTGGTGGTGTTATAAAAGATATTTGTTGTGGTCCGCCAGTGACCTGCAGAGCTGGCAGCAAAGTCGAACAGTGAGGACGTTGGGGAGGAACATGGGCCAGTCCTGGAGGCTGGGGAAGGCTTGGACGACGGCTCTGTGTCAGAGGCAGATATGGGGCCAAGGCCATTTGGCAGTTCTCAGCTGCCTTCAGAGCAGTGAGACAGAGGAACAGCTGGAGCCTGTTCTCAGTGCGTGCATGCGCAGAGCTGCCAGAAGAAAAGAACAGCTCAGAAATCAGGGTTGACTTGTGTGTAAAGCCACAAGTGGGCTGTGAATGTCTCCTCCCGTAGGAAATAAAAGAGGAGTGAAAGGGTAGTGGGCTTTTGTAGGAAACAATTTGTTTGTTTCAGGAGTCTGTAGATCTGTCTGTGAATCTCAGAGGCTCTGTGTCAACTCTTAAATATTTAAATGACAGCTTTCCAATCTAGATAAGGTCTGTGGTCATTAATTCACCTTTGAAAGATTGTTTACCAGACCTTTGCTGAATGTGAATGAGAGGAATTCACCTTTGTTTAATAAAAGGGATTTTGTTGGGACCAGGGAAGAGGCTGATTCTATAAGACACTTTGACAGTTTCTAAATACCATGCTCACAAAGTTTCAAACAATGTATTGGAAACTAGAAGGTTGAGGCAACTTAGGGATAAAATTAGAAATGGGCAGCATATAAGTACATATATCTGCACTGCAGGGGTAGGTTCCAGCAGAGACTACTGCCGGTTTGCTCAGGGATGCGCCATGCGCGCATGCACAGTACAACTAAAATTGCTCTGTGCATGCGCAGAAGCAAAAAACAAGATGGTGGCAACTACCAGTTCCGGGGTGTGGCAGGCTGGGTCACTGCCAGTTCCAGCAACCCAGACCGCCAAACTACTACTAGTTCAGACAAACTGGTCCAAACTGGTAGAAACCCACCACTGGTATACTGCTGCTTTAAAGAATCCCTCTTGATCACATCACAAGCCTGATAGTAGATTTTCTCTAGCCATTGGTGCTGGGGGAATTCAATCACCAAATTTTGGGTCTGTGGTCTGGGTTCATGTACCCCATGGTATCTGTTGATTTGCCCCAAGTGATCATAGTCCTGATTCGTATATGGGATTATACGTTACACTGTCTTTAATCCTTAGAGCACATGATATAATTTGAAGATGGTAATGCAATGTGCTATTCTTATTAGACCTCTTTAATACTATTGACTGACTGAGAAGTTTGGGAGTTGGGAGCAGATTCCAGAGACTTAGCACAGCCTATACTACAGACAATAGCACCCTCACTGAGGTCATTTATGGAAGCCAGAGGCAGTAATGGCTACTTTTATTCAAATGACTGTAATTAAGTTGTAAAGCAAATGGAAGGAACATAAATCTGGAACATGGATGTATAAAACTGGAGTATAGAAATAAATATATGCTGGTCAGGAACAAGAAACCAAAACCCAGGATAAAGTTCAAAGTACTGCATGTTTATTCCATGCAACCTTCTACATACAAGAATCTGATCTACTAACAGTCAAGATAAATTGGCAGCAGATAAGAGTCAACGGAATTCCAGGAGGATGGAGTTAGGTCTCTGTTAGTGGTGTAGGGATTCCAGACTGATGATGTATTTGACCCTGCCCTCAGGCTCAACCTGGCCATCTCCTACATCACCTTAAGAAATAGATTTACAAAATAAATACACAGGTAGTGTAGAAATAGAAACAATATAACAAATTATTGCATATTGAATATATTATTATATTTACTAACAAAATAAATAGAAGTGTAATAGAACAAAAGGAAAATTTAAGAAAACAAGGAGATAAATCCTACTAAATAGGTTTAAATCTCTTGTACATAGGAAGTATGGAAAATAAAGGCTCGTAAGGTTAATCACAAACTTGCTAGTGTTAATTTTCTAAGAAAATGCTAATTTACTATTTAAGTAATAGACTTCACCCAGTCTGGAGGTTAATCATCTGTCCTCTGTGTGGGTGTTGTGTCATCTGCAAAAGAACCCACATTGAATGCCTGTCTGAAGCAGATATAAATGGGATACAATAATTGTGTGCATACATACAATTGCACATTAACATCCTTTCAAGCTTCTCTTTAAACATCATCTGAATTCTGCCTAAAAAAAGAAATCACTTAGAGGAACAATTTTAGAACTAAGGGGAAAAAAATAAATATCTAAAATTAAAGAGAAAGAATTAAAGAAGAAAGAAAGGATTTAAATATTTAGATGCAGGGTTTCCTTATTTAGTTAAAACACATTTTCCCCAAACAAGGTAGCAGGTTTGCAGAAACAATTTGCTCAAGTAAAGAAGAGGCAGTCAAATACCAGACAGGGTCAATAAAGTTATTTTGTTGTTTGGCACTTTATATTCTTAAAAGCTGGGCGTGAAAATGCTTTGGGTGGCAGAGGCTCTTGTTTTGGGTAAAAATAGCAACTTTTTTTGTTGGTAAAAATAGCTGCTTTATGGTTGATGGTTCTCTAGAGGCATTTGTCTTTATAAATAATGCACTGGATTGCTGGAATTTTTTAATAAAAATGTGCCTGAAGGAGGATCATTGAATTGTCATGAATCTAGAAATCCCATCGACCCAGCTCTGCGTTGCAAATCCCTTCCCTTGATTACTTCCATTCCAGTGGTGGAATTCCAATAATTCAACAACCGGTTCTCTGCCCTAATGACTGGGTGGGCGTGGCCATGGTGGTCATGGAAAGGGTGTGTGTCAGGCAGCACTCGGCCTCCTGCACCCCCCTGGGAGCAAAAACAGGCTGCAGGGGAGGGCGTGCTGCCCCCGTGCCCCATTTTGGGACTAGTAGGCCTCCCTGCAGGCTCCTGGGAGCAAAATGGGCCATGGGGGGGAAGCCACAACCCCCATGTCCCATTTTGGGCCTAGTAGGCCTCCCTGCAACCTCCTGGGAGCCAAAACGGGGCATGTGGGGACTCCTGGAAGGGATGGGGCAGGAAGGGGTGGGGCCAGCCAGCAATGTAACAACTGGTTTGCCCAAACCGGCCTGAGCCGGCTGAATCTCATCACTGTTCCATTTAAATAGATTCCTTCCCCCTTAAACTGGAGCAGATTTCAATTTGGAAATTTTGAAAACCAGTCATCAGCTTTTTAGAACTACCAGTTCTTTAGAATTAGCTGCTTTGTAATAGTCGGGTTGGATTTCAGATGCTACATTCATGATCTGGGATCTGTGAGTTACCATGAACAGGAGGTAATTTGAGTAGATGCATCTGGCTTTAAAAGGGTTGCTGGCTTTTCTGGTTAGTGTAAATTTTGCATGACCAGGAGAAGATGTTCTCATTTTTTAGGGCAAGGATAGTGTGGGCCTGCAGTGAAAGATAAATCATGTCACAGTTCCATCAGAAGAGGCAGCCTTCAGCAAGTAATCCTGAAATCTTGTATTGCAGGGTGAAAGTCCGCAAGTGGGAAATAATGCCTTGCTGTATTGATAAATGGATGGATGGGGACCAGCAGAAGCATATGATTAATTTGATTAATATTAAGCTTGATTAGAATGATAGGTAGTCTTCGATTTAAAAAGGTTCATGTAGTGCCTGTTCGAAGTTACAACTTCGAAAAATGTGAGTTATGACCGTTTTAACAGTTACAACCTTTGTGGCATCCCCATGATCATTTGATCAAAATTCAGATGATTGGCAACTGGTTCATATTTATGACCGTTGCTGTGTCCCAGGGTCATGTGATCCCATTTTGCGACCTTCTGGCAAATAAAGTCAATGGGGAAGCTAGATTCTCTTAACAACGGGTTACTAACTTATCAACTGCAATGTTTCACTTAACAACTGTGGCAAGAAAGGTCATAAAAGGGGGTAAAACTCACTTAACACATGTTTTTCTTAACAATATACATTTTGGGCTCAATTGTGATAATAAGTCAAGGACTACCTGTATTGGTTAATGGCTTACCATCTAGGTTGTTAAGTCTGTGGTTCAGTCTGTTGTCCAAACCATGAGATTGGGTTCATTCCATCACATTGTCAAGCCTACTGTAGAAACAATATGGTATCAGCACTATGACCACGGTCTTTTCTACTGTGGTGGAATGTAGTCTGGATTCCCAGGAGAGAGTGGCTCTGCTTTCCAGAAGGTAAAGAGGCAGTGGGGCATTGAAATAGCAATAGCAGTTAGACTTATATACCGCTTCATAGGGCTTTCAGCCCTCTCTAAGCAGTTTACAGAGTCAGCATATTGCCCCCAACAGTCCGGGTGCTCATTTTACCCACCTCGGAAGGATGGAAGGCTGAGTCAACCTTGAGCCGTTGAGATTTGAACAGCCGAACTGCAGAACTGCAGTCAGCTGAAGTAGCCTGCAGTGCTGCATTTAACCGCCACCTCGGCTCTTGATTCTAAATGGTCAAGGTTATGATGAAACAATAAAAAAACAAAACACCAATCCTGGTTTAAATGCTTCTTTATCACACCGGTACTAACTGAACACCAAATTCTTGCAAAAATGGAATAATGGCTGGAGCTGCTGCTCCGTGCTCCCCTCTACTTTATAAGCCAATCCCTTGAGCCCCACCTAGCATCCAGTGGCCAATCCCTCCCACATTTCCACTTTCCCTCCCCGTGAGCCTATCACCAGTGCCCTATTGGAATGCATAAAGTCAAAGACTTCCCAAGCAAACCCCTCTCCACTGGTCTGTTCCTCCATCCATTAAAGATAACTATCATTTTGGCAGTTTAACACACTCCCAGGGAACGTCACTGATAATCGCCGCCTCTGTAAGCCTTGATTGCATGGAGTCATGCTTCCTGGCTTGCTGATAATAGCAACCGTCACCTCAGCTGCTTGGGTGAGCTCCAATGCTGAGCCGAATGGAGAGACAGACAAGGCTCCAGCAGTCCAGGGGCTCCAGCAGGGGCAATGAAGATTAGCCGGACAATGATATGAACCCAGAGTACCCATGTGGCAGCCTCGGACTTCGTGGACGACGAGGCCGACAGAAATTTGGATAACAGAAAGAGAGTCAAAATGGCTCCTCCCTAGCTTTTTCCTAAGTATATCTTTAGCTATGCACAATGTTGCTTTAGTTTGGCAAGACTTAAACCTTGTTATTAGCCTCCTGCTTATTTATTTGCATCTCACCCTGTATTATTTTTACAAATAAGTCAAGATGGCAAACATATTCAACACAACTCCCTCCTCCTATTTTCTCCACAAGAACCACCCTGTGAGGTGGGTTGAACTGAGACAAAGTGACTGGGCCAAAGACATCCAGCTGGCTTTCACCAGAGCCGAGGTGGCGCAGTGGTTAGGGTGCAGTACTGCAGGCTGCTTCAGCTGACTGTTATCTGCAGTTCAGCGGTTCTAATCTCACCGGCTTAAGGTTGACTCAGCCTTCCATCCTTCCGAGGTGGGTGAAATGAGGACCCAGACTGTGGGGGCGATATGCTGACTCTGTAAACCGCTTAGAGAGGGCTGAAAGCCCTATGAAGTGGTATATAAGTCTAACTGCTATTGCTATTGCTATTTCACGGCTAATGCAGGACTTGAGTTCACAGTCTCCCACTTTCTTGCCTGGTGACTTAATCACTAAATCATACTGGCTATTAGCCGCCTGTTTGCTTTCCTTCAGAATTGTGTTTCTTCGTATTCTAGTGCAAATGTTCAGTTATAGAGTCTATTTATTTTATTCAATTTATATGGCTGTCCATCTCATGTGGGCGAGTCTAAGGTTCCCATTCTGGCAATTCTGCCTGTTTAAAGTTGGCTTGACTTTCATCGCTTTTCTCCCTCACAAACAGATCTGTGTCTGCTCCATGGTTTAGACAGACAAGAGTAGAAAATGTTATGATTTTCTACAGCCAAAATGATCATAGTCATTTTTTTTCTGCCAGTTTCTGCTTCGGGTCGTTTCAGAGGCAAGGCTAATTGCCTCTAACCATCTTGCTGTGATAACAATTCTACTGAGGCATACTTTAAAAGATGCAACCCGAAGATGCTCACTTGTAATTATAAAGTGGATAATTGTGTGTCGTTTCTTTCTGAATTTCAGTAATTGCAAGTACCCAGGCTTAGCTACCTTTTATGCTGCTGCATGGCTACAAGGGATAGCAGTGGGACTAAATTTTAGAAAAAATCACGGGGAGCTCATTCTCATAAGCACTTCGGCAGAGTTAATCACTCAAAGCATGCTTTCCCCTTTGTTTGGTTCCCCCCCCCCCAGACAGTAAAAATGGTACAGGTGAAGAGTTGGCAAATATTGTATAGTCTGTGAGGGACAGGAGCTATTTCAACAATCAGTTATTTCCCTTCCCACATCTAATTATTTCCATATTTTTCAGAGTATAAGACACTCCGAAGTATAAGACACACCTAGCTTTGGGGAGGAAAACAAGGGGAAAAAATCTGCCTCTGCCTCCCAGCAATTTGCCTCTTTGCAATAAACAGCACAGACAATATACACTGTTTGTAATGTTACATTACAGACTATACTTGTACAGATGCTGTTAAAAATTGACGTCCTTTCTGGAAGTATAGCTATTCTCTGCTATTTAAAAGAAGATACAATAGCACTGGGCCTCTTCAGATCAAGCATTTATTTTAAAAAGCTTTTGTTAAGCTGTCTAGAACAACAATAAAGCAGTCTTTAAAAATAAATCCTTGCTTACTGCTAAAATGCCAGATTGTATTAACCTTTGGCCCAAGCTACAAAATCAATTATTTTCTTATTTTCTCGCTTTATCTTGAGCAGGCTCAAGAGAGAGTCTGACTTTTGTACTCAATGGTGGGATTTAAGGACCTTAGAATGGGGAAGACAGAACTGGTGGCAACTAGATTTTTTAAATGTTATCCTCAAACCTGCTGAAATGGGGGAGACAAACGTTGCAGGGCAGCTTTGGAAGGGGACGTTATAAAGTTATAACAATACCCCAGTGACGTGCGGTGAAGTTTATACCTGGTGAGGCTCAGCTGGGCATCCTTTTGCGAAGCAGCTCAGCAGGGCAGCGGTCGGCCTCAGTGGGGGGGGGGGATTTGCATCGTGGGAGCAGCCAAGCGCCCGGGTCTGCAGCAAAGGCGCTTGGCGGCTCCCGCGATGCAAAGTGCCCCACCGTCCCCGCTGCTGCCGCCCGCCCGCTGCCCCGGCCTGCTTCTCCAGGCCCTGCCCAACGTAAGCGTGCTCAAGAAGACATGATTGGCTGCTTCCAGATCAGGAGGCGGGAGAATTAGTGCCTCTTTTTCATCTGAACTTCTTTGCCTTTTAACTCTTTCTTAACTTTTAGAAGGTGAAAAATTCCTTATGGAAAAGAGGCCCCGAGTTCTCTCGCCTCCTGCTTTGGTTAACACTAAGCAGACACCAAGCCACTGTGAGCTGGAATCTGGTAGCAACTATCTTGGCTTTAATTATTTTAAAAAAAATATTTAAATTTCTTTCTTTTTCCTGAGGAGACTGGTGAGGCTCCGCCTCCCTTGCCTCTAGTAACTGCACGTCCCTGCAATACCCCATCTCATTCCATCTATTTATTATTCGCCTTCTATTATTCTGTCCAGAGGTGGGTTGCTACTGGTTCGCACCAGTTCGAGTGGACCAGTAGTGGAAATTAGGACTGGGTTGCCGAACCGGTAGGGACATCAGGCTGGCCATGCTCCCAAACCGGTTTTGCGGTTGCTGCTGCCGGCTTGGTTTTTAATCATTTTTTTCATGTTTTGCGCATGCGCCGGCAGCAACCCATTCCTGGTTATGTCTACATTACCTCTTGTTAATGTAAAGTACATGGAATTTAATTTTGAGCTAACTTTGTAATAATGATATTGCTCAAACTGCTTAAGAATAAGATCTTTACATTTGCTATTTTTAGAGGTACATCTAACAACAGTTTGTGTGTATGTGCGCGCGCACACATGCTTGAATACACTAAGAACAAAATAGCCAGCAGTATGTTATACTACTTCTGATCTTGTTTTGCAAGTTTTAGTGTTAGTTCAGGATGCAGAGTGGGCCAAGGTTTTGCTGATACTGGCAGTAAGATATGTTTGTTAGGATAAAATGAGCAATGTTGAAAAGTGTCTCTCTAGGATCTCAATGTTCTGAGTTAAGAGCTTTAAGGTGGCAGCTTTTGTGATTTGTGTCCTACATTTTTACAGCTTGCCATCCGGTCCCATTTCACCTTGCAGATACCTCTGTTAAAATTCCAACAAGGCCACTAAAGACTTAAAAAAACAACTAAAGATACTGAAGAATAAAACTCCTTGTTATTTCTTTACTTATAGGTCTCCTGTTTCTTCAGAAGATCAAGGTAAGATTCCATTTCATAAATTCTTCTGCTGAACTTAAAATTGATTTTGACGAGAAGGGAGAAGTAAAGTTTTACCTGAAAAGGAATCTGAAGTACAGAAATAAGCAAAATTTGATATAGACATAGAGATAGCTCCTCTATCATTTCATTAAATATATACGGTATAGTCTATCCAGTTTTGCAGAAAAGCCATGAGTGGACTTCTGTTCTATCATAAATCTAATTCAATAAACTTACTTTTTGCTTCAGTAACATTGTTTGGAATATAAATTCTGTTATTCATGACTATTAACCCATGGTCTATAGAGAAAAACGAGATGATAATAATGATTGCGAGCACTTACATAGCTTTTTACAAGGTTTATCCCCACTGTCAGTCATCTCTACAATGCTTCACATGTTAGCCGTTGTATGAACAGGGTAGTTAGAAGATCAGAATATTGGGACTCACCTAAAGCTACCGTATCTTAACAGTTCCTGGAATTGCAAGATGCAAGGCCTTTCAAATGTGATTTTACAATGTTAAGAGAGCACACACTGTTCCCTTCCATCTTTCCACTGCTGAGTGATACATTTATTTCATTAGATAGTAGCCAAAACCTTGCCTTCCATGTTTCAGAGGAAACATTACATTGAATAGTCTGTCTCAGATACACATATCAAGCAGCTTGTCTGTGGACATTGATTTATTGGTTGGCATTACAAGATGGTATGAGTTCTGTTAAGATACAGCCTATTGTGCCTTAAAATGGCTTCTACTGCACTGCTGTAAAATGGCTTCTACTGTACAGCGCAATGGAGTTGCCATGGTAATGGCTTCACAGTACCACACAAGGGGGCTTCCTCTGGTAAGGGGGAAAATCCAAAATTAGAAATTAGATTAAAAACCAATAACGCCGGGTTATTGTCTAGTTTGATCTATTAATTGAGTGTCTGATGACAGATAAAGAGCTTCCTTGGGCAGCTTCTTGATTTTAGTCCTCAATAACTGTCCCCATGATCTATTTTTCTCTTCTACTTTCACTATTTTCTTCCTCTGCACAAACTGCTCTCATGTTCCATTTAACCACCTGTGCCACTGTGACAAGAGACCTACGCTACAGCTTGATCAATACCCTGAACCACTCCAGAACTATAAAAGCAATTTATGAGCTTACTTTGAAAGGAAGAATAAAGCCATAGCCACGTATCATACCAATGAAACCGAAAACTTCTGCCTAATGACAATGAAATGGCTGGTCGAGGAAACTCACTACAGTACCATAGAGAAGGAAAGGCAAGAGTGAGAGCTTGAGAGTTCTCTTTCTGAAGTCAGAATATTTAGTACCAATGCTTTAAAAACTTTAGTTTCCAGGAGAGTAATTTACTGTATTTTTTGGAGTGTAAGACTCATCTTTTTCCTTAAAAAAGAGGGTGAAAATCTGGATGCGTCTTATACACTGAATACAGCCTTTTTGACCTCCCAAAACCCCGCCCCTTTGCAAAAAATGCCCATGCATAGCTTTTAGGAGGCTTCCAGAGTGCTCCTGGGGGCTGGGGAGGGCAGAAATGAGTAAAAAGCGGGCTATTGAAACTTGACAGCTTTAAGACCTGTGGACTTCAACCCCCTGAATTCCTCCTCTCGCTCTTCATCTTGATGATATGCAGATGGATGGGGGGATGGAGCTCGAACCAGTTCTAAATGGCACTGTAGATTTGTGGAACCTCTTCTATAGAAGAGGTTAGAACTGGCAGGAAGCCACCCCTGTTCTGGTTGGCCCCTTCAACCTGTTTTTCACTCTCCCCAGGCTCCAGAGGTTTTCCTGAAGCCTGGGGAGGGCGAAAAACAGCCTCCCCCAGCCCCTCAGAGCTCTCCAGAGGGGGGAGGCTGTTTTCACCCTCCCCAGGCTTCAGGAAAGCCTCTGGAGCCTGGGGAAGGTGACCCCCACCATGCAGGGGGGATCACTCACGCATGCGCAGGTGGATGGGCACATGCGGGCACGTGCGGGCACGATAGCGTGTGCGCACCCCGCTTGGTCACACCTTTAGAAAAAGGTTAGCCTTCACTGGTCTAGACACTGAGATTTGGAGGTGATTCACCTTACTTCCTATTCATATTTTCATACTCGTAACTTCCTGCACTTAGAAATTATACTGTGTACCATGAACAAATCAGATGGCAGATTATAACTCCATGCCTTAAACTGTTTCACTTAAAACTGAATTATGCTCCATTACTGTAGGTGTTTAAGCAGTTTGAGTTGTCAATCTTTTTTACTCAAACACTCTCAAGAAGTCCTCCAAATCAGAAAGTGACAATATAATAAGTACATATCTAAAAGAGCAGGTTATAAATGATACAACTAATACCTTTAAAAAAATGACAGTAATTAGAAGCCAACTTCAATCCAGCATATTCAATAAATCATGTACTACATAAAACAAAGAATGTTATTCAATAAAACCAAATTTGATTAAATAACTCCTTCACACCGCTTAAACACATACAGTAATGGAGCATAATTCAGTTTTAAGTGGAACAGTTTAAGGCATGGAGTTATACTCTGCCATCTGATTTGTTGGTAGTGAGTAGTATGTAGTTGGTAGTTAGTCTCTAGTTTCGTATGGTTTATTTCCACTAAATTAAACCCAAAGAACGAGATTTAACATTAAGCTATCACTGAGCTATTGTCTCTTTATAGTTTTTACCTGACAATGTTAATCCTCTTGTCCTCTTTTAAAGTAATTATCTCAAGAAGCACTATCTCTGCATGTTTTTTTTATCTTAACATTCGATGAACATTTGTAAAAAAAATTAGTGGAATTGGTTCCTGTGATTAGTAAGATAAATAGTTTCAACCATTTACTGTTATAATATTATGGCTTATACCACATTCTTTAGTGTTCCCCTTTTCTGAAGTCTATAGCCAGCAAATGTCACTTTCTTATATCAAGCCACGGCAGTAACTTGCTTAGCACTGTATAATCTGCAATGCAGGTCTTTCTTTCTGCAGTTAATTCAAATCAACACTTAGTCCTTCCTAGGATGGACTTTGCTTTGCAATCAGAAGGTATAGGTGACTTGTACTCAGGTTGTAGCTTCCCCTTGTCAAAGCCAGTGACAAAAGGGGGAAGATAAATTTCCTGCATTGATTGCAATTCCTGTGGGGTCTTTGTTGACAAAATAACAACAACAGGGAAACACTCCAAGTGATTTGCAACTGCTTGTGTTATTCTGAGCATTGAGTGAGGGGTTGAATAGCGTGAGCTAATCTCAATAGGAAAGACTACAATATATTGCCTCAGGCTCTGTAGTTTGGGGAGGAATGGGTCAAGGTCATAAATATCACTACAAATACTTTAAAAAAATGGTTGCTCTCCCTGAAATATGAGCCCCAGTTACTTTCTCATTTTATGCTTTGGTTGAGAATTCTAAGGGAATGTTAATATATTGTATGGCATGCATAGAATCCACTTTGGGTGAATGTGTATAAAAAAAAGGGAAAAGGGGGAGTGGCCAGAGACCTGAAAACCAACCAAATTTCTTTTTTAAAATAGTGATTTTATTAAAGATTGCATTTTGAAACAATAAAACTAATGCATACTAAAGAAAACAAAAAAGAAGGCAAATCAAGAAAAATAGAAAATAGAATGTCAGGGTAATGATGATTTAATCATTGACCAGTTGCTGTAATGCTGTAATACTGAAATGATGAGAATAAGTCAGCAGGGTTATTTAACTGTTATCGTTTTAAGAGGTTGTATATATAAGAGAGGCCTTGTGAGGACATCCCTCTCTCCGTGTGTACTTCCATGCTGTAGTTGATGATTGATTGACCGACTTTGCCTAGTACATATGTGTTTGTGTGTGTGTGTGTGTGTTTGTGTGTGTGTGTATTCCTTGTAGATAAACCACTGTTTGAAAGACAAACCTCTGTTTATTGTATTTTGCTCCTGGGTTATCTCAAAATAGTCACACTGTGTGCACTCTGACAAATATAAAAGAAAGATAAAATAAAATACAGTAAAGAAAAAGAAATATATACAGTAAAAATTGACTTCACCCTTCTCAACGTATAAACGTTTTAAAATAACCGTGATGGTTTCTTCCCATATTTCATTTCTTATCTATAAACAAATCCATAAAATCCTGTCATTTTAGTCCTGAGGCCAACCTAAGTCCATTAAGGGATACCAGAGATAGCAACACATCTAATTTTACCTTGATCACATAGGGCAGGTTTATAGCCCCTTCTTTTATGTCTAACAAACTTTATCTTTATTTCTTCCAAATAATGCCTTACAATTTGATTTTTTTTATTTTTTGTTTGCCCTTTTCATAAAATTCATCAAAGCTTTAACAAGCATCTTTTGTAAATCCATTCTAGGAAAATTTTCCAGCTGGCTCTCTTGGTTTGCTATTTGTATATAAATTATTAAGGCATTCAGCAGTTTCTTTTTTATGTCCAGTTACTCTATGCCAGTCTTATAGCCTGTCATTTTAAAATACATTTCAATTAAATCATTTCAAGTAATATTGTTCTTTTTCCATGGCATCTTTTAAACACACTTTATATATATATATATAGGCAGACCCTCTTAAACTTACTTGTCGGACCCATTGTTTAAAAATATCCTTCAATATGTCCAATGTTAAAGTATTTTGCTTCACTCTGCATTTGTAAGTTTGAGTGTTCCTCTCTTTTAACTTCTCTTTTAACTTCGTAATCTTTAGTTCCTTCTAGTTCCCTTTGATTTTCAAACTTTTTTTTTAAAGAAACCAAAATAAAAATATTTCCTCACAGGAAATATAATTGTTAGGTCAAGCCCAACAATGATGTAAGCAAAGAATGTGCTGGAGGGAAATTTAATATTTCACTCTAGCAAGTCCGGAATGAATGTTAAACAGTACAGAATCTCGCTAATATTTCTCCACCCACCCACATACCTACCCATCCGTGGAACCGGAAGACAGTCATCATTATCATCTTCTTTTAATGATCCCATAATCCCTTCCAGGGTGGAGTCTGAGCAACTAAATGGAGCTAGCAGAGTGTTTAATGGCCAGATGCCCTTCCTGTCACCATTGCAGAGTTTTGTTCAGCAGATATATTCTCATTGTGCCCCCAGCTTCCTGAACTAGCAGACAGTGAATTTCTATTTTAGAAAGTAGTTCAGAAACAACAGGTATTGTTGGGATAGATGAATTTGTAATTTAGTCATTGGATATTATGTCATCAATAACTTTTATTTGTGCGGTTGCAGGAATTGTTGCTGGATCTGCTCTAGGAGATGATCTCAAAATAAGACAAAAGGGCTTAGAGCAGGGGTGTCACACTCAAGGTCTACAGGCTGGATCTGGCCCAAGCGGATGGGATGATTAAATCTGACCCATGGGGCTGCTCTGAAAACAGGGAACGACCCGCAATGCCTCTGCCAGCAAAAATGGAGCTCTGGAGAGCTGCTTGCATCCCTCAGGCCCTGTTTTCAGCTGTAACAGCTTCCTGCAGCCCTCTGCCAGCAAAACAGGCTCCATTTTCGCTGGCAGGGGGCTTCAGGAGGCCATTGTGGCTGAAAATGAGACCTAGGGGGCCATGCATGGCCCCCTGGCTCCTTTTTGCTGGCAGAGAGCTAGAAAAACAAACTAAAAACAAATCAAAAGGAGAAATATTTCCCCTTTTGCATTTGAGCATCCAAGAAGGGAAGGAGAAGGGGAAAGAGAAAGGACAAAGAAAATGAAGGAAAGATGGGAAGAGAGCAAGGACGGAAAAAGAAGGAAAGATGGGAAGAAAGAAGAAAGGAGAATGAAGAAAGAGGGAGGGAAGGAAGGATGGATGGAAGGAAGGAAGGAAGGAAGGAGAGATTATAATGAGAGGAAGGGAGGGTCTGAAGGAAATCTTGTCTTAGCACTTGGCCACCCCAGGTACCTCCAGCATGAGTGATGTCAAGATGGCCACGCCTACCCTGGTGATCCCCCCACCTGAGGTCAAACACAAACCTGATTCGGCCCTCAATAAAATTAAGTTTGACACACCTTGCAAAATCTCAGGAAAGTATGAAATAAATAGTAAAAGCTACTTTTCTATCTCAGTTTTGAATGCTGCTTATAGATGGCTTCATTAACTGCCTCATCTACTGAACCTCTGGAAATTCAGAATGTACCTGCTGATTTCATAAAACTGGAATTTGGTTTATTTTAAGTTGCTGAATAAACACAACATGTCAGGGTTGACAAATTACACTAAGATACGGCCAAGAAAGTACTATAGGGCTTATATGTGTGAATCTAACTGGTTAAATGTAGAGTGCCTTCAAAATTAAACTACATTTATGCTTAGTGCTCAGTCACTTTGCGCTAGAGGTTTGTTCTTAAAAAGCTCTCTATATGCTTCTCATCCTCAATAACACATCTTAATTTCCACATAGATTGCATAGATACTTTATATAACATTCATTCAAGGTAAAATAAATGCCAAAATTGGTGGAGTGAATGAGAAGAAATTTCACTGACTTATTGCCTTAAAACTGAAATATCCTCATAATAACATATCTAAAAGTCTATTACCTTGTGAGTTGCTGAAAGAACCAGCTTGGTTTTTAAGCTGCTTTAAATTTCAAGGCAAACTCAGCGGTGGGATTCAAATAATTTAACAACCGGTTCTCTGCCCTAATGACCAGCTGGGTAGGCGGGTCTCTGTGGTTATGTGACTGTGTGGGCATGGCCAACTCAACGTCACTTCCGTCAATGGGTGCTTCGCCTTAGCTGTTAATAAGGGTTAACTGGAGAGGCAGTTTCTGTAAGCAGGGCAATAAAGGTTAGGCTAGAAACAACACCAGAATGTTTCCTTCCTGCCTTTCTTAACAGGATTAGCCCTGTAAAGTGGAAAAAAAAAAAGGAGATTTCTTCCAACAACCAGTTCTCCGAACTGCTTAGAAAGTTAACAACTGAATAGGTGCGAACTGGCTGAATCCTACCACTGGGCGAACTCCCTTGATCTGCAGTTTCTGGAACAATATACATTTTGGAATATTTTTATAGCTTATATTTCAGATTTTTCTAAATGCTCTCACACAATTCTTGGTTAAAATGTATTTTATCTTTTTAGGATAAAATAAATTTAGAAACTATAGAGAAATACACTGGTAATACTCTTCAAAGATGCACTTAAATACAACTTTGAGTAATTTGCATGACTTTTACAAAGAAGCAAATATACAAATAGAACAGAATGGACTCATGGATGAAAGTAACTAAAATCAGCCTTTCCCATCCATCCCTGTCCTGAACAAATGGTGAGAGGGATTTCCATATTTAAGCGATTTTCCTGAGTGTGCATTTTTATGTTTCCATTATAACTTTCTGATTTCTGAAAGAATTGTTTGGTCTTTGAATACAAATTAGGTAAAGAGATTTCTATTTCTTTTTCATGTTATCCATCTTGAGTACTTCATTAGTTGAAAGATGGGGCAGAAATGCAATGAGCAAACAATTGGAACCAAGGAAGTTAAGAAGGCCTTTAAATTAACAAAAAGGCTGGAATCTGGTTATTGAGGTACATGTATTCTGAATGAGCGAGAAAGTGTGCAGTTAAGCATGGACGTCTGAAGCTGTTTCAGTTTTATCCTAAACATTTATTTTAAAATTTGTTTTTGCCTCATTGTTTTTTCTCTCATCAATGTAATTCCCCCCCCCCCCCCAAATAAATAGATAGGATTTACGAGGCTCTATATTCTTCTCTTTGCTTTCAAATTCACATCATTCTCTTCACCAGCTTGGAATCTTTGAGAAATCCTGGACAGGCTTTTGCACAAAGCTATATTTCCAATCCCTAATTCCTTCCAAGTATTTTGAAGTTGGCTAGGATTGTCTTCTCTTCTTTCAATGTTGGGATGCTCAAAAGAGGCTGGGAAAGCTATAAGGCCAACCTGTATTGTATTTAGTGAACCAGTAGCAAATTCATCATTTAGACAGCATTCTTCTTGATGACTGAATTATGTCAACTCCTGGAATAACTGAAATCACATTACTCATGGTCCATTTGGAAAGGAGAAAAATGCCCATACATTCTCCATGCATCTATCTGTTTTGTAGGCAGCTTGAGTGAAGAGCTAACTGGCTGTCATTCTTCCTGTAAATATAATTCCATTAAAAATGGTGATGATGCTATGAACCCATAGTTTGACCACCACAGTTTTTCTTAATCCATGGTCGTATGAGACCTTACATGTGTATGCAAATAGCAGGAGGGAAGGGCTTGTTTGAGATCAGAGGCTGAAAGAAAGTTGAGTCATGATTTTGGTGCATGTATCTTATGCAAAATCCAATGTGGTGGTTTTGGTTTTATAATTCAAATGTAAAATGGATTAGATGGATCAAGATCAGGTTGCCTGTGAAATCGGCTAGAGTTCTCCAATGTCAAGCCATCCACTCCAAGGAGCTCCCATATTGCAAAAAATATGTATTTTCTGATCTGAGCGGTACCATATCTGAGACAAGAACATGGATTTGACTTTTCAAGGCAACCTCATGTGGACAACCTGATATGGACAGGGTGACATGGCTCAAATGCCAGATCAACTCAAGTGCCATTGGAAGAAATCCTATAGCAGTGATGGTGAACCTTTTTGACACTGAGTCCTGAAAAGAGAGCACACGCTCATCTGGGCCGCAACCTGGAAGAAGAGCTGCCCAGGGCACGCATGCGTGGCAATAACTAGAAGACAAGCTGCCCAGAGCGCATGTGCAAGCCCAAAAATAAAGTTCCAGTTTCTGATGTGTGCTGGCCAGCTTGTCTTCTAGTTACTGGAACGCATGCGCACGGGGCGATCAGCTGGACAGCGGACATGCTCATGCAGGAAAATGGAAGACCAGCTCTTTCAGTTTCTAGCACTGCCACACGCACGAAGGCCAGCCGATCGTCGCATGCACATGCAGACCAGAAACCCAGAAGAGGAACGGGCAACGCCACGCATGCCGGGCAACATGACTCCATGTTCACCATCATGGTCCGATAGCTTCTGAAATTCTTAATTACCCTTAGCAGGCTAGGAATTCACAGCACTGTGATCCAAGCTATAGGAAAGCCCCAGACTGAATTAAATTAGCATGCACACAAAGAAAAGGACAAGAAAGAGGCAAAATAGATCTGCAAAGTTTTCTTATTATTTTAAAATATAAAGTCTATTTCAGCTTCTTTTGTATTCTGTTTTCATGTAAGTTATCAGATATATATTTTAATAAGAAGCTATATCATTGAATACAATGGTTTCATATTTGAGATGACAGATAACTATATAAGGTCAACTTAGACTGGAACCCTGTATTTATTTAACTGGGAATAAATCCAATTTAACTTAATGGAGTTTCTTTTATGAGACGACATGTGTTGCATTCCATAGTTAAACCATTATTGGATTTTTAATTTTCCCATTCTAGATGTTTTCTGTCTTGGTAATGCTCATCTAATTGAAAATATAAACCAATGTTTTACTCTATCCTTTCTTTATTTCATCTGCTTTCATCGAAGAACCCTACAAGAAGAAAGAAAAATGCTCATTTTTTCAGCTCTAGAAAAACAGTACTTGCTTCAAACAATAGAAATGCAATTTGAACAATGTCTTATATTCAGAGATTATAAATTGTCGTCCCCCAAATTGTCACTTCTTTATTGATTTAATTATGATGAATATTAATAGTTAACAGCATTAAGAATAATTCTTAATCATGTCAATTATAAAACATTAATATAATTTTAAATTTAATTTGGGTCTTGCTATTGTTTTTTTCCCCTTGTTATTTATCACATGGGTAATTTTTAGGTAGTCCCTTGTTGTTAATTGTGAAGTCGTGTCCAACCTCTCGCGACCCCATGGACAATGTTCCTCCAAGCCTTCCTGTCCTCTACCATCCTCTGGAGTCCATTTAAGCTCACACCTACTGCTTCAGTGACTCCATCCAACTGCTTCCTTCTCTGTCGTCCCCTTCTTCTTTTGCCCTCAATCTTTCCCAGCATTAGGCTCTTCTCCAGTAAGTCCTTCCTTCTCATTAGGTGGCCAAAGTATTTGAGTTTCATCAGGTAGTCCCTAGTTGGTTTTAAAGACAAATTTTGACAAAGCTTAAAATGGATCTAGAATCTGAACATTAATGTTGAAGAAGACTCCTGAGAATATCACGGGTGGCCAAGAAAAAAAACAAATGGATTCTCAAATAGATCAACCCAGGTTTTCACTTGACCAGCCCAAATTATCCCACTGTACTTGGAACACATTATGTGATGGCCTAGCTCCAGAGGTCGGTTCCTACCTATTCGGTCCGGTTCGGCTTCATAGGTAGTAACTCTGGTGGACATGTGACTGTACCAGTTCTATCCTTGGCGGAGCCATCTTAATTTTCTGTTCTATTCATGCGCAGAACAATCTTCATTGAAAAAATGTAATTTTATTCCTTTTTTAAAGTTGTGCACATGCACGGATTGTTTTAAGTGTAAATGCGCATGCACACAAAAATTTTCGGGTGCTGAACTGCTAGTAATGGCGGCCGGAATCCGCCTCTGCCTACCGCTCTGGAGTAGTCCATAATTTTGGGAACAAAGAAGACAACTAGCAGCAAGATGGATGGACTGAATTACAGATGCACCATTGGACTAGCTAATGAAGAAAATCTACTGTGTGATCATTAAGAGCTGACATCATCTTGCTGGTACATAATCAATGTCAATTAATCAAACTAAAGAAATGGATACGGGTATGTCTAATCTAATGAAAAGAAGGAGTAGGGATGACATGATAACAGTGTTCCAATATTTGAGGGGCTCCTATAATGATGAAGGGGGTCAAACTATTTTCCAAAGCACCAAAAGCCAAGACAAGAAACAATGGCTGGAAACTAAACAAGGAGAGAAGCAACCTAGAACTAAGAAGAAATTTCCTAACAGTGAGACCAATTAGCCAATGGGATAGCTTATGGGTATTCTATCACTGAAGGCTTTCAAAAAGAGACTGGACAGCCATTTGTCTGAAAGGATATATGGTCTCCTGCTGAAGCAGAGGGTTGGACTGGAAGACCTCTGAATAGCAATAGCAGTTAGCAATAGCAGTTAGACTTATATACCTCTTCATAGGGCTTTCAGCCCTCTCTAAGCGGTTTACAGAGTCAGCATATTGCCCCCAACAACAATCTGGGTCCTCATTTTACCCACCTCGGAAGGATGGAAGGCTGAGTCAACCCTGAGCTGGTGAGATTTGAACAGCCGAACTGCAGAACTGCAGTCAGCTGAAGTAGCCTGCAGTGGTGCATTTAACCACTGCGCCACCTCGGCTCTTCCCTTCGAACTCTATTATTCTGTGTTCTATGTTCTAAATGTGATTAAACATCCTGGGAATGTGTAGTATGGTATGATTAAAGCTAGCGTACAAACTAATGTGAGGAATCTTGGAATGTTAAAGCAATTGTAGTTTGGGAAATACTGGAAAAAAGATTAATAATGTGTGTATGTTAATAAATGTTTTTGCATGGGACAGCAGCTGGTTAACATCCTTTGAAGTGGCCAAGTTTGGTTAAGACTTGATTGTGAGACTTTGCATTCTGTTGACCTCACCCTATTCCTAAGAGGTCTGTAAGGGGATGTGCATAAGCGCACCAGCATATCTACCATCCCTGTCCTACTGTCCCCATTTATTTGTACCCATTTCCTCTGTTCTTATTCATGTTTATTCTTATTCCTGTTATCTTGTACATGAGTGACAAACTAACTAAATAAATAAATAAAATGTCAAAATAATATTTTTTATTAAAATGTAGATAGAACAAATTTCTAATCCACCTTAGATGAAATATTTATAGACCTTCTTAGAACAACAACTATCATCTTGTATAATTTGGTAGTAGTTATTAAGTTTTTTAAAAGTGTTTTTTTTTCCATATTAAGAGCGTCTTCCTCACAAAGACACTTGGATAGAGTTCATTGCTTCCAATTAAATGCGGGGTAATAAAGTGATGTAATAATATAATGGCAAATGTGTAGAAAAGCTCTTCCATTTAGCAAAGAAGCCACGTTAAAACCATCCTTCGAAACCCTAGAATGCCATGGTTAAAAATGCACATCTTTTGAATTCACTTCTTTACAATTCATAGTAAACAAAATCCATTATTTGTGTCCAACATATGTTAGAGTTATAGTGACAGATATACAAGAAAAAGTCTGTTTGTTCATAAGGACAGTTTACTAATGGCTTGGCAGGAGGGCATTCAAAGCAAAAAGGGGAAAAATATTTGAAGATGTATAAAACACAAGTTGCTTCTTTCATACTCTGGAACTACCAAATCTGAAAATGGAAATCTATTGATATTCTTGCCATTTCAGGAAAAAAGCATTGCCAGTGGAGTGTTTGCATCAGCTAGCTGTATAGAAAGAAGACTTAGATCTGCATTTCTGTCAATCTTGAGATGGGGGTGCAGAGAAGGTTCACCAAGAGCAAATCCACTTTATCTTATCAAAGAGCAATAAAGCATTTCTATTTCTTACTGTGAATGCTGATCCCAGAAAAAATCTAGGAAACAATTATTTTATTTCAGTGTTTGTCAAATGGAATAATGCTTTGGGACATCTTCAAGGCCCGAGGATACTTTATGGCATGATAAAATGTGTGCATAATTCATGTTTGGCATTGTGTAGCAGTAACATTTGTCATCCTCTGAATAAATGCATTTTTAAAATCTGTCTTTTATCCATAATTGCACATTGGGAGCATCAGCCAATTTCTTTCCCTAGCTAGAGCTTAGCCAAAATAAAACTGCTTATGCCCTTTGTTGAATGCTTTGCATCGAACAAGGGCTGAACAGGTAAAAGAGGGTTACTGTAAATAAAAGAGGACCACCACAATCAGATGTTTGGCAATTTGCTGCAGAAAATTGGAAAATAATAGCTAGTGTTTAAGTAGGTACAGTCAGCATGAAATTTGGGGGGCACTCCAAGTTCAGACTTCATGCTTGGATGAAATTCTGCTGGAATTTGAAGAAGCAGAATAGAAAAAGTGCAGAGAAGAGCAACAAAGATGATTAAGGAACTGAAACAAGAACACTTGCTGGAATTGGGTATGTCTAGTTTAATGAAAAGAAAGGCTAGGGATGACATGATAGTGGTCTTCCAATATTTCAGGGGTTGCCACAAAGAAGAGGGAGTCAACCTATTCGCCAAAGCACTTGAAGACAGGACAAGAAGCAATGGATGGAAACTAATCAAGGAGAGAAGCAACCTAGAATTAAGGAGAAAGGGATTCGAACTGCCAAACTGCTGACCTTTCTGATCGACAAGCTCGGCGTCTTGCCCACTGAGCCATCGCATCCTCAGATATCTATTACAACTGGTTTATCACTTTGAGAAGCACGAGAAATGTAATTTAATGCCAACTTCTGAGATGAAAGAAGGCGATTAGACTACTGACCAGCTTTTCAAGCTTCATGCTCACATCACTCTATTTGGCTTTGTAAGATCGAAAGATGAGCGGGGAGGCTGCTGTTGTTGGCACCTGGGCACTGCCCTCAGACCCTACTTGGTCTTCTTTGAGCTCGTCCAGGAGCACGAGCTCATCGATGAGGCAGGTTCTTTGTGGCAGTGGGGACGGCAGCTGGATGCGATGCATCTCAACTGTGGACTGTTCGGATAGTTCAGCGGCTCTTGCCTCGTCCACCGCCTGCTGCAATGTAATTTCAGCCCTTGCCAAAAGTCTCCGCTTCAGACGGGGGTCTTGCACCCCACACACAAACTGCTCCACAAGAGCGAGTCATTGAGGTCGACAACTCGCACTGGATCGCCGCCATCTGGAGAGGCTGTAAGAATTGGCTTACAGTCTCTGACTCCTTCTGGACACATTGCCGGAACGCATAATGTCGGGCGATCCTTGATGGTGTGGGCGCATAATGGCTCCTGAGCTTTGATATCAAAGTGTCCCAGCTGAGCTCATATATGGCCTGAGGTGAAGCAAGAACCCGTGCCGTATTGAACATTTCCGGATCGCAGGAGCTTAAAAAGAAACTGCACTTGCGGTCCGCAGGCAGGTTGTGGTTGTTGGCGATTAAAAAACACTCAAAACGCTCCAGGAACCCAGCCCAAGACTCACCGGCGGTCCCGAATGTAGCGAAAGGTGGAAGCCATGACCGAGCCATTCTCCTCAGAGACAAGGGGAAAAAAACGTAGTCCCTTGTATTTTCTATTCTAGCGCTGTTCAGGCAGGCACCTTCAGCATCCCATCCTCGTCGCCAGTGTAAGATTGAAGGATGGATGAGACATGAACCGGCTGAGGTGAGTTGAACAGTAGTTTATTGAAAACAGAACTAGGAACTATGTACAGACAGAATTCAGCACCTCGCCCTGCTTGACAGCTATTTATACGGGAGCTGTCAAGCAGGGCAGACAATGGGAGTGCTTCTGGCAGCCCGTGCTCAGCCAGCAGCGCTTTAGCCAATTAGGTGCGGCTCGGCTGTTGCCGGCTGTCAGTTGTAAGTCAAGGACTTGCGGCCAGTCGTAAGTCAAGGACTTTAGGACCAGTCACAAGTCGAGGACTTAGCAGGCTTGAACTAGGAAGTCTGGGCCCAACCCATTCAGCGGGTCACACGCTCGACCTCGTATTTCTCTCGGAGCAGTGGACTTGTGATCTTGGTCTGAGGGGTAGTGAGATCATACCCCTGTCGTGGTCAGACCATTGCCTACTGAGGCTTGACTTTCGGAGGCCAAACCTCCACTGTAGGGAGGAGGAACCGACCAGGTGGTTCCGCCCCAGGCGACTTATGGACCCCTTGAGGTTCCAGACGGAGCTTGGCGTTATTCCTGATACCCTCGCCCACAGTCCGGTGGAGACCCTGGTTGCTGCCTGGAATTCGGCAGCGACGGAGTCTCTTGACCAGATTGCGCCACTACGGCCGCTCCGAGGCTGTGGATCCAGGAGGCCCCCTTGGTTCACCGAGGAACTCCGGGAGAGGAAGCGCCAGAAGAGACGCCTAGAGCACTTGTGGAGATCCAACAAATCCGAATCGAGCCGAGCACTTCTAACATCGTGCATCAAGGATTACATCAGGGCAATTAGGACGGCAAAAAGATCTTATATTGCCACCTTGATCGCCTCCGCTGAGTCGCGCCCAGCCGCCCTGTTTAGGATAACCCGTTCCCTCATAAATAGGAGGGATACGGGGGATCCCCTGCAGGGTAGGGCTGAAGATTACGTCCAGTTCTTGGCGGACAAAGTTGCTCGGTTTCGGTCGGAGTTGGACTCCGATTCTGCAGATCCAGCCGAGGCACAAGGGGATAATCTGGTAGACCATCGCTGGGTTGAGTTTCAGGATGTTGCCCCTGGGGACGTGGACAAGGCCATGAGAGCTGTGAGTGCCTCCACATGTGTGCTGGACCCGTGCCCCTCCTGGCTGGTTGTCAACAGCAGGGAGGTGACACGGGGCTGGATCCAGGCGGTTGTTACTGCCTCCCTTCGGGAGGGGGGTCTTTCCCCCCGCACTTAAAGCGGCGGTGGTGAGACACCTCCTGAAGAAACCATCTTTGGATCCAGCCGTTCTTAACAATTACCGTCCAGTCTCCAACCTCCCCTTTGTGGGGAAGGTTGTTGAGAAGGTGGTGGCCTTCCAGCTCCAGCGGGCCTTGGAGGAAGCTAGCTATCTCGACCCATTCCAGTCCGGCTTCAGGCCTGGCTACAGCACAGAAACCACTTTGGTCGCATTGACCGATGACCTCTGGAGAGCCAGGGATGGAGACTATGCTTCCATCCTGGTTCTCCTTGACCTCTCAGTGGCTTTCGATACCATCGACCATGGTATCCTTCTGCGATGACTGCGAGAGGTGGGGGTGGGAGGCACTGTTTTGCAGTGGTTCTCCTCTTACCTCTCGGACAGTTCGCAGTCGGTGTTAGTCGGAGGGCAGAGATCGACCCCTAGGCCCCTAACATATGGGGTGCCGCAGGGTTCGGTCTTGTCTCCCCTACTTTTCAACATCTACATGAAACCGCTGGGTGAGATCATTCGGCGGCACGGGATAAAATACCACCAGTATGCGGACGATACCCAGTTGTATCTGTCCGCCCCGTACCAACTCAATGAAGCGGTGGACGTGATGAACCAGGGACTTGAAGCTGTTAGGGACTGGATGAGGGCTAAGAAACTCGTGCTCAACCCGGATAAGACCGAGTGGCTGTTGTGTTTCCCTCCCACCAATTTGGCAAGTATTCCATCACTCAGGCTGGGGGGTCAAACATTACACCCCTCAGACAGGGTCCGCAACTTGGGAGTCCTCCTGGACCCACAGCTGACTTTCGAACACCATTTGTCAGCTGTGACCAGGGGGGCATTTGCCCAGGTTCGCCTGGTGCACCAGTTGCGCCCCTACCTGAACCAGGAGGCTCTCACAACAGTCACTCGTGCCCTTGTGACCTCTAGGCTGGAGTACTGCAACGTGCTCTACATGGGGCTGCCCTTGAGGAGTATTCGGCGACTTCAGCTAGTCCAGAATGCAGCCGCGCGAGCGATTGTGGGTGCACCTCGCTTCACCCACGTAACACCTATCCTCCGCGAGCTGCACTGGCTACCTGTCGATCTCCGGATACGCTTCAAGGTGCTACTTGCCACCCATAAAGCCCTCCATGGTAGTGGATCTGGGTACTTGAGAGACCGCCTACTGCCAATCACCTCCACACGACCTATTAGATCGCATCGATTAGGCCTCCTCCGAGTTCCATCCGCTGGTCAATGCCGACTGGCAACCACGCGGAGGAGAGCCTTCTCGGTGGTAGCTCCGACCCAATGGAATGATCTCCCCGTGGAGATCCGTACCCTCACCACCCTCCAGACCTTCCGCACAGCCCTCAGAATCTGGCTATCCCGTCAGGCCTGGGGCTAAAGATTGTAACCCACCCGAATGGTATGAATGTTGTGTTTTAATTATGTATTGTCTTATATGTAAAAGTCTGTTTCCCCCCCTTCCTTTGGATTGTGAGCCGCCCTGAGTCGCCCCAGGGAAAAGGGCGGCATATAAATAAACCTTCTAATCTAATCTTCTAATCTAAGTCTGGCATTATATTCCTAATATTGATTTTGTGTCTCTTTACACTTTAAAATAGCTAGTTATTTAAAGTTTTTAAATAACTATCTGGTTTGGCTCTCAGGACTGACACAGACTTCAATGCATAATTAGAACTACAAACAATTGCTACCAACTTCCTTCCGTTGAGGACCTGTACACTGCACGAGTCAAAAAGAGGGCCGTGAAAATATTTACAGACACCTCACATCCTGGACATAATTTTTTTCAACTCCTTTTTCAACTCCTACCCTCAAAATGACGCTATAGGGCACTGCACAACAGAGCAACTAGACACAAGGACAGTTTTTCCCTGAATGCCATCACTCTGCTAAACAACTAATTCCCACAACACTATTACTACCTACTAAGACTGTATTACTATTCTTCTTCTCTTCCTTCCTAGTACCTATTTCTTCTTATGACTATAACCATGTTGCTTGTATCTTTACGATCTATATCATTAAAAAGCTAAACATCTCTGTTAGTAGTATCTGTCTCTCAGTTAAAATGGCTGCTGGGTGCTTTTCAAAATCCCTGCATATATTGGCACAAATCTACCTTATCAAATCTCTTTTTCTTCTCAGTTAGATGTTTTACAGGCTGCGCAAACCAAAGATCAGATAGGGAAATGTCAACAAACTCTTAATCAGAAGTCTGATACAAGTCTAGATTTTGGTCTAGATCCAGAATTTTTTTAAAGCCCTCTTCAATAAGCACATTTGTTGGTTTCTTTAGGCTTTCCCTCCTCTTTTCCCTGTTAGTTGATTTTGCAGAGATTTTAAAGTATTTGTAGTGCTATTTCTGGAGCCATAATTAGGTCCTTGTGGAATTCTTTCCATGGAGGTGCTAGCCCAGCTCTGTAAAAATTCTCTGCCAATTTTTGTTAGTGCTTATTCATTCTTCATATTCCAGTTGAATCAACTCTTTCTATTTAGGAACAAAGCAGAGCTTCTTTTATATTTCTCCAATTATGCAAGTCTAACTACTTTGTTGATGAGATGAGATGAGATACCTACATCTAAGAATCTGCTAGATTTTTGCTGGGTATGGAGAATGAGTTATTATAAGATATGGCAGTAGACGATTTGCAATTATTTCTACCTTTTTTTAAAAAAAGGTTTTTTTTACCAACTTACTATATTCTTCCATTAAATAGGAATGTCATCCATTGAAAGGGGAAGCTGTGCCATGATTAGTCATTGGAGAAAAAAACATCTTTTTCTACCAATACTGTGAGATTTAGAGAACACTGGCAATTCATAATGTAACCTAATTCCCATTGAAAAAGCTTGAAAGATGATGGTGCAATTAAGTTGAAGTATTTGGAAAGTTGGGAATGAAGACATTTGGAGCTGTGCTCCTCTCTAAATTTAGTAGATTTTGTCCTCTGTATACAAAGTTTTAGAAAATTTGAGCAAAAGATATTCTGGAATTCTGGATAGTTGAATTCTTATTTAATTTCCTTATTCAGTTACTAATATGGATGGATGGATGATGTGCCATCAAGGTGGTGTTGATTCTTAATGATACACAAAAAGATCTTTTTTTCAGGATGATCTACAGTATATCTATCTCCAACGTGGTGAATTCCTCAGTGCTGTAATTGAGTCCATCCAATTCAGCTCTTGCTGCTTAAATATCAAAGAAGAGAACATCCAAAATGGTTAAAGATGTTATTATTAAACTTTTCACTGCTCAGAGTCTCAATGATTCTGCTCTAGTATGCCTGAAATCAGTTGGGCTTGCCATTCATAAAGTTGCTGATTCAAACGAGTGATTGGTTGTTGTTTCTGCTAAAATTTCTATCTCTCTTCCACCCCTACCTCCTGACACGGATATAATAAAATAGCTTGAAAATCTCAGTTATTATTAACATGTATTACTTTTTTTGATAGAGGGGGGGAAGCTTTTCTTTACCTATGTTATCAAATCTTTATGGAATAGGTTGATGTGAAACATTAGTCAGATCTCAGCAAACTTTGAAAGATGAGACTTTCTCCTAAAAGTACCATAAAATCGTATCTTTCTGGCTACTAAGTAATAGATGGCCTCAATTCAGTCTTGTTTCATAGGAAAATGCATGCTATTTTGCCTTGTTCCTGGCAATAAATTGTAGATCCAAAGACAGCTATGTAATTTCTATGATCTTAGCCATCTCCCATATCTATGGTCATTTCCTTTCTGTACTTCCTTTAATCCTGGCATGTATAATCTTATATCATATATCCAAATAATGTCAGTTTTTATCTTAAAACGCACATTCAGGATTTATTTGGTCCATGATTAATTGATTGCTTTTTCAGCATCAAAGCATTTTTCTTGTTCCCATTCTTCCTATGTCCAACTTTTACAATTGTCCATTACTGCTAGAAATACCATTGCTTTAACTGTTCTGACCTTTAGCCATAGAGATAATCTTACCTGGTCAAAGTTTGTCACTCTGAGCAGGAACATGGCCAAGGTCAAAAATGAAATAATGATAAATAAAATTAAAATATTAAATGCATAATAAATAAGGAAAAAATAGGCAAAGAAGCTGAATTAGATCTTCATGTAGTGTGCTTAGTAACCAAGAGTACATATAAGGTAAAGGTAAAGGTTCCCCTCACACATATGTACTAGTCGATCCCGACTCTAGGGGGTGGTGCTCATCTCTGTTTCAAAGCCAAAGAGCCAGCACTGTCTGAAAACAACTCTGTGGTCACATGGCCGGCAAGACTAAATGCCGAAGGCTCGTGGAACACTGTTATGCTCCCACCAAAGGAAGCACTTTTACGTGCTTCCGAACTGCTAGGTTGGCAGAAGTTGGGACAAGTAACGGGAGCTCACTGTTATGCGGCACTAGGGATTCGAACTGCCAAACTGCCGGCCTTTCTGATAGACAAGCTCAGCGTCTTAGCCACTGAGCCACCATGGCCCTTAAGAGTTCATATAGAGTGCAGTAATAACATTATGACTTCAAAAAATGACTTCAAAACTCACCAGTCAGCTTAACCAAAGTAGCCGAGACCAAGAGTAAGCACAGAATCTAGTAATATGAGCCAAGGTGGCGCAGTGGTTAGGGTGCAGTACTGCAGGCCACTTCAGCTGACTGTTATCTACAGTTCAGCGGTTCTAATCTCACCGGCTCAAGGTTGACTCAGCCTTCCATCCTTCCAAGGTGGGTGAAATGAGGACCCAGACTGTGGGGGTGATATGCTGACTCTGTAAACCGCTTAGAGAGGGCTGAAAGCCCTATGAAGCAGTATATAAGTCTAACTGCTATTGCTATTGCTAATAATATGCAACATGTCAAATCCAACCTTTAAAAATTTAAACAGGCAGCATTTCATACCTTAGTACAGTCAGGGGACAGTAGTAATAGTAATAGGTAGGGAGAGCCTTCCCTTTCCTTGATTCTTTCAAGCAATTGTCAGCCTTTAAGTAGCTTCTTCTACATGAATGTTTATCAACAGAAAAGGATATTTGTTGTCAAGGTTGAATTGTGGTGTCCTTGGTAATCTCTGAGTTTGGTTGGAACAGTGTTCTAGCCTGGATGATGTTACCTAGTTGGGTAATGAAACATCTGCAAGAAAACAACTAAGCTCAGAGAGCCCCAAGGATCCACCGATCAATGTTCCTCAACTTTGTCAACTTTAAGATGGATGGACTTTCAACTCCCAGTCAGGATGGGGAATCAGCACTTGGAACTGATTTAGTCTAAATTAAAAAAAAAAAATAGCCAAGTCATTCTTGTTGGCTTTTATTATTTCGTTTCAGCTCCTCTTATTGCTAACATTTTAAAGTGGATCAGAAGGTTGGCACACTCTATTTGAAATAATGCAATGGAAGGACACATTTTATGGGTTTGCAAAGTGAACTGTGGGAAAGGCCTGAGAGGTCAAGAGTTTTGAGAACGATTGTCAGGAGTGTGTGTGTGTGTGTGTGTGTGTGTGTGTGTGTGTGTGTGAGAGAGAGAGAGAGAGAGAGAGAGAGAGAGAGAGAGAGAGAGAGAGAGAGAGAGAGAGAGAGAGAGAATAGTCAAGATGGCAATTGCAACAGGATAATAAAGCCCCTTCCTTTTTCTTTCATCGTCTTCCTGATACATAAAATGGGCCCTCCCCCATTTTTTTTTCTTTTTTTAGTATTGACATACATTTTTAAAGCTTTGATTTCCATTAGATCAGAGGTGGGTTGCTGCCAGCATTACTGCTGGTTTGGTGCGCGCACAATTTTGTGCATGTGTCCTCGCTTCTGTCACCTGCGTGCACAATTGCCCATAAATAGTTCTGTGCATGAACAGAACATTAAAAAATGAAAAAAAAAAAAACCTATGCTGTGCAGACCGGGCAACTAGTTTGGAGGCATGATAGGCATGGGTCGCTGCCAGTACCAGCGACCCAGGCTGGCAAACCACTACCGGTTCGGCCGAACCAGTCTGAACCGGTAGGAATCCGCGTCTGTATTAGATGTTTTTCATGATTATTCCTGCATATTCCTATTATAGCTCTATATATTCCTGGGATATTTATTTCTCATTTTGCACTATTGTTCTCTACTTATTCATATTCTTGGCTGAGATATAGTTCCTTGCCTATTTTTTTCTCCTTCTTGTAGGTTTGCATTCAGTTGACATACATCTTCCTTGCTCAAGGCTTTTTCTTTACATCTTTCTTTAGCTATTGTGATACTTTATTCTGAAATCTTCTTGGATCATTTTCTTCTTGAACTTTAGGGACAACCCCCCCCCCCACTTCAGTTTTTATTATGTCTTTTTTCTGTGTCTATAATTTCTTATATACTGAATTGGTATAAAATGATACAAAAAATCTTATATCCTGACTGTACATCCTCCAAAGCAAATCTTTGTGCCATAGTTCCGGGATGGCAAACCTATTGCACCCGTGCCACAGGTGGCACACGGACCCATTTGTCAGGGCATGCGAGGCATTGCCTGTCAGCTGGCCAGCGCGCATGTGCATGCTGGCCAGCTGACTGCAGCCTTTTTTTGAGGCCATTTTTCGCCCTCCCCAGGCTCCAGAGGCTTTATAGGAGCCTGGGGAGGGCGAAAACAGCCTCCCCCCCGGAGGCCCTCCGGAGCGCAAAAAACTGGCCCTACGGGCAAACTGGAAGTTCAGGAATGGACTCCCAGTTTGCTCGTAGGGCTGGTTTTAGCCCTCCGTAGTTTTCAGGGAGGCCTCCTGAAGGTCCCTAAAGGCTCTGGAGGACTAAAAACGGCCCTACAGACAAACCAGAAGTGACTTCCGGTTTACTCGTAGGGCTGTTTTTTGCCCTCCAGAGCCTTCAGCAAAACCTCCGGAAGGCTCCTGAAGGCTCCGGAGGGCTAAAACCAGCTATATGAGCAAACTGGAAGTCCGTTCCCAAACTTCCGGTTTCCCCGTAGGGGCATTTTTTTTGTGCTCCAGAGGCTTCGTGATGGCGAACCTATGGCAAATCTAGACAGCATACTAAAAAGCAGAGACATCACTCTGCCAACAAAACTGCATATAGTCAAGGCTATGGTTTTCCCAGTTACAATCTATGTCTGTGAAAGTTGGACCATAAGGAAGGCTGAGCACCAAAGAATTGAGGCCTTTGAACTATGGTGCTGAAAAGACTCCTGCGAGTCCCTTGGACTGCAAGACGATCAAACCAGTCAGTCCTAGATAAGATCAACCCTGAGTGCTCTTTAGAAGGCCAGATCCTGAAGTTGAAACTCAAATACTTTGGCCACCTAATGAGAAGGAAGGACTCACTGGAGAAGAGCCTAATGCTGGGAAAGATTGAAGGCAAAAGAAGAAGGGAACGACAAAGAATGAGGTGGCTGGATGGAGTCACTGAAGCAGTAGGTGTGAGCTTAAATGGATTCCAGAGGATGGTAGAGGACAGGAAGGCCTGGAGGAACATTGTCCATGGGGTTGTGATGAGTCGGACATGACTTCACAACTAACAACAATTTATTTCAATTCTCCTAAACATTCAGTTTAGTATGCTTAATTTCTTCAACAATTTCAAGTTTCCTTTGGTTCTCAAATTGCACGTTCCAATTATATGTGTGCCTGTAAAATCCTCTTTGCACCATTAGTAACCAGTTGTCCTAGTTAACGTGATCTGAGCACTCCAAGTCCAACTGAAAGAGTTGCATTCTTGTAGTTCTAGATTTTTGATATTATCAGAGAGATTCAGACATATTCATACCATTTTCATGGCCTTCTGTTTGAGTTTAGAACTGTTCTCTCAGGTAATAAAATCAAATCAAACTTTTATCATGGTCAAAGACCAGCATAATTCTCTTAGGTAGGTTAGCTTCCCTCAAACTTACAGACTCTCTATATTGTGGCTCATGATAGCTTTCGGCCTCCCTTTTGACTTTATCAAAAAAGATGATCGAACCTTGATCACTGAAATTATTTAGATCTTACACTATATCGGGGTAGAAATTCTATCAATGATATATCTGTGATGGCGAACCTATGGCATGCATACCACAGGTGGCACGCCAGTGGTCCGTTGCAGGTGGTATGCCCCGGTACGGGTGTACCGGATCCTGCCTGAAGCACTGGGTACTGTTCCGGTACGGTGCTCCGGAGGGCTCACCCGCCCGCCCGGGCTTCTTACCTGTGCTTTAAGCTTTTGGCACTTCTGCGCACGTGCATGCACAAACCGAGCAGCTGGAGCATCACAGAGGCTTGCAAAAGCGTCGCAGGCAAGTACAATGCATGAACACACCACACGTGTCCACGTGGGTGATGCCGGGGCCGTTCCAACTGTACTGTTGGAACAGAATCCAGAACCCACCACTGTGGCACGCAGAGCCCTCTCTGCAGGCATGCGAGCCGTTGCCCCAGCTCAGCTCTTCCATGCATGAGCATGCGCCTCCCAGCTGATTTTTGGGTCCTGTTTTTGTTCCGAGGAGGCTGCAGGGAGGCCTACTAGGCCCAAAATGGGGTGCAGAGGGGTCACATGCGTGGAGGGGTGGGGTTACCATGGGGGGAGCATGTGCCCATATGCGGGAGTGGGGTGGGGTGGGGTGTGGGGAGCACATGCATTACATTATGGGTGCAGGCACGCGCACATATTTTTGGCACATGACGACAAAAAGGTTAGCCATCCCTGATATATATGATTCAGAGGTGGGTTGCTTCTGGTTCGGCTGAGATGGAGTGAACCAGTAGCAGTGGTGGTGGGAGGCTCCGCCCACCCACTCAGATGCTTCTACGCATGCACAGAAGTATTGCTCACAAGCGCGCCCAAACCGGTAGTAAAAAAATTGGCGACCAACCACTGACTGATATGATTTCTCTCCTTAGTTTCAGCACACTTTTATGCTCAGCTTGTTGAAAGAACATCTCATAGGGATGAGTAGAATTTATAACTGAGAGTTGGTAGATTTTCAGCACTGAATTGTTATCTATGGATTTAGTCCTTCTCCAATTAATATGTTATAATACAACAATGGATTTTTTTCTGCATTTCCTACCATTGTAATTTGATGAAGAACATATTTTGATGATTTCTTATGATGGGCTATGGAGTTCATATACTATTATTATTTGATGAAGTGTTTAATAGTGTATACGTGGATGCCCTATTCCTCCAACATTTCATCCTTCATTTGATCATAAAGAAGGACATCATGAGGGATGCTCATAATTGCTTTTTAGCAAGGCAGTTGGGAAGCCTGCAGAATAATAGGGAAAATGAAACAAAAGTTCACTACAGTAGTTTTGGCAACGAGACAGTAGAAAAATAAAACAGAAAAGAAACTCTAAAAAAAAATTGGATAATTCTCTCTGACCTTGAGGTTAGGAAAAGAGATAGCTCTTCTAAAACAAAATTTTGATAAATTGAAGGATGGACTTTGGCACAATTTTAAACTATCTGACATTGTCTGCTAAAAAGAAGTAACAAGGAATTGCAGCCAAATTCTTCTTTGTGCATTTGGAGTGAATTTACTTTGTTTGAATTGCCAGTCTACAAGGTTTATAATCTGCTTATTGTATTAATTGAGAAACTGGAATAGGTTCAAAAAAAGGCCAGTGATGATGATTAGGGAACTAGAAACAACATCTTATGAAAAGCAATTAAAGAAGCTAGACACTGTGGGAAGAAATGTCCATCTGGGTTCAGTTGCGAGTGGGGAGAAAGATACTGAAAACAGGGAGGCTGTTTGGAAAGATAGTTTAATGGTAGACAGGACCACATGGGTTTTTGGGGGGTCTTGAGCACATGGGTGTGAGAGAGAGATTTTATACACTCCCTTGGGCTTTGAATTTGAGCTTCCTGTTCTCTGAGTTTTCTGAGTCAAACTTGGTTGAACTATGCTGGGTGACGTAATGAAAAGGCATATGTTCTGTAAGAGTGTTGGGCAATTCCTATTATCGCTTAATGGATTTGTCTGGTTTGGATCTTGAGTGAGGGCTAATCCTATCACGGTGGAGCTGAAGGGCTTTTGTTTTTTAGATAAGAGGGCCCAGTCTTTCTGGGACTATTAACAAAGATGGAGGCTGCTTTCCAAGACCATGTTTCTCTTTTTCTCATCTTTTTTCTCTTCTCTACTGGTTCGCAAATGTGAGCGTATGCGCCAGTGGTGGGTTGCAGGTAGTATGCCCCGGTACGGGCATACCGGTGCCTGCCGAGAGCACAAGGTACCGTTCTGGTACAGTGCTCCAGAGGGCCCACCTGCCCTCCTTACCTGTATTTGAGCTCTTCGACACTTCCGCGCATGTGCATAGCGCGTATGGCACCTGTGCAATGCTCCACTAAGCAGCTGGAGCATTGTGGAGGCATCGCAGGAAGTAAGGACACATGCGCATGCTGCGGGCGTTCATGTGGTGCATGCTGGCCCCCATTACACCGTACCAGTTACACCGGGATCCGGAACCCACCATTGGCATGCGTGCATACGCTTTTGGCAAATAAAGGGCCTAAATAGGATGCCATAGAGCTGGGATGAGTGGGTGGGGCCAGCTGAAATTTCCGTTACTGATTCGGGTGAACCAGTCCGAAACAATAGAGGTGTCTGGTGCTAACATCCTACAACACCTTTAGTCTTGAGAACAGAAGACTGAAAAAGATACAATAGCACAAATACTCAAAGAGTGTCAGAATATTAAACACCTATCCTTTACTGTTCCAGAGTTTAAGAATAATAAGTTCTTGGGGAAACAGAATGCATTGAATATTAGAAAAACAAATCTGATAATGAGCATAGTTTAACAACATAATTCTTAGATGGGTTTTAGCAAAAACTGGACAGCTTTATGGCAAAACTCCTAAACTGGAAACCTCCACTGAGTGAAAGTTAGATTTGATGGTCTAAATGGCCACTTCCAACAATACAATTCTGTGAGTCAGTTGCTATTGTTATTGCAATGTCTGTTTCAACTTTCTGCAGATGCCTCTATGGTGTAGTTATTTACACATGTACAAAATTATTGTGCCTATGAGCCATTTTGAATGCAAGGGCAAATGGTAAAAAAAGAAACTTATCTGTGACTATTTCTCACTTGACCTAATGATAGTTCTTTCCCTCCCTCCCTCCCTCCCTCCGTCTGTCTGTCTCAGAGAGAGAGAGAGAGAGGGAGGGAGAGAGAGAGAGACAGAGAAAAAAAAGAAAAGAAAGAGCTTACCATCTTCATATATTTCTTTTAAAAATCTAGCTTTTACTTCAAATATAGTGAATGTCTATTAGCATTTATTGATAGCTGGGCCCATACTCTGCATCCTGGATATCTATACTATTGGTAATTACTTTTTCTTATCAAGTATTCTTTCTATGCTCAGCTTATGTTCAGCAGCACACAGGTAATCCTCCACTTACAACAGTTAACTTAGTGACTGTTTAAAGTTACAACAGCTCTGAAAAAATGTGACTTATGACCATTTCCCACAATTACGACCTTTGCAGCACACACAAACACACCCATGATCACTTGATCAAAATTCAGATGCTTGGCAACTGGTTCATATTTATGACCATTATTGTGTCCCAAAGTCACGTGATCACCTTTTGCGAACTTCTGGCAAAGCAAAGTCGATGGGGAAGCCAGGTTCACTTAACAGCCATGTTGCAAACTTATCAACTGCAGTGATTCACTTCACAACCATGACAAGAAAAGTCATAAAATGCGGCAAAACTCATTTAACAAATATCTCACTTAACACCAGATATTTTGGGCTCAATTGTGGTCATAAATTGAGGATTCCCTGTATTGTCTTACAAAGAGTCCTTGCTGAATTCAAATCAAACAAATCAGTTAAATTAAACGCAAACTAATCTAAAGCTCAAAATGCACTGTTAAAAATCCTTGGAAGATCATGTTTCTATGGTATCAGCCTCCAGAATATATTCAGTTAACATAATCAAGAGAAATAAGGGCCTCTTTTGTCAGGAATAAATATGAATGCTAATAATATCTCCTTATGTCTTTGCAGCACTTTTACAATCAGTAATAGCTGGCGATTTTCTAAGAGTAAGTAAAAGATTTATCATACTATATATCTCTTTCATGGTATGTGTTGAGTTACTGACCATTTGTTTTTATGCACCATATGGTGACATTCAGGATACC
>NC_045547.1:20506216-20526216 GCF_009769535.1 Thamnophis elegans | reverse complement strand
TATGCTTTTGAATTCCTAAGTTGGCAGAAGCTGGGACAAGTAAGGGGAACTCAGTCCGTTATGCGGTGCTAGGGATTCGAACCGCCAAACTGCTGGCCTTCTGATCAACAAGCTCAGCATCTTAGCCACTCAGCCACCGTGTCCCTATGGGCTATACACACATTTTTAAGGCTGATTTACACATAATGAGATGGTTCCAGATATAATTAACAGCTCCACTGAAATAAACAGAACAATCCTAATCCTCTCTGTAAAATCACATTAATGCCCTTGGATCCAATTCATTCTGCCCCCCTCAAAAGATTAGCTATAAGCTGCTATACAGATCATTTTTACCATTCGGCGCCTTAATGTCATTGTATTGCTTATAAAATATCACTTGTTGAACTGATCCTCTAAAAACTCATTTGCTCTTATCAGATCTAGAAATGTTTTTAAGCAACTTGCTAAATTGACACACCTCCAGCAAAATAGGAAGTGCAGAAAAAGGACACAACACACCTATGGTTTATCTGTTTTCCAAGCATCTCTAATAACTATGAGTGTAGTATAGCTTAGCCTAACAAGGAATACATACCATAGGTGCTGATGTGCAAAAAATTCTGAGCAATGATTTTTTTGTCCCATTTTGCAACTGGTGGCAAATCTGCACTGGGCCTGCCTAGAGCTTTTTTACTGTAGGTGTTGCTCCAAAGGTGCTTTTGTAAAGAGACAACTGGAGTTTCTGGTTTTTCTTTGAAAATGTTTCGCTTCTCATCCAAGAAGCTTCTTCCCCTTCTTCTTCCTCTTCTTCTTCTTCTTCTTCTTCTTCTTCTTCTTCTTCTTCTTCTTCTTCTTCTTCTTCTTCTTCTTCTTCTTCTTCTTCTTCTTCTTCTCCTCCTCCTCCTTCTCCTTCTCCTTCTCCTTCTCCTTCTCCTTCTCCTTCTTGGATGAGAAGTAGCAATAGCAATAGCAATAGCACTTACTGTATATACTGCTTTACAGTGCTTTCTAGCCCTCTCTAAGTGGTTTACAGAGCCAGCCTATGGCCCCTGACAATCTGGGTCCTCATTTTACCCACCTCAGAAGAATGGAAGGCTGAATCAACCTTGAGCCGGGTGGGATTTGAACTGCCAAACTGCTGGCAGCCTGTGATTAGCAGAAGTAGCCTGCAATTGAAATGGACAGACTGACACTAGAAATCAAAAACAGAGACGAGACAGAATATTCTGAAATTTGGAACAAAATGTATCAATGGTCGGAAATGAGGAAAAGGAGTCGGAACAAAATATTTTGAGGATTGTAAAATTGGAACTGGATAATACATAGATAAATACATAAAGGAGGATAAGGGATATGTTAATAAGATCAATGTAGCTTTGTACGATAAGTAGAAACTGTATTTGTTATGCTAAAATATGTATGGAAATGACAAAGGCAGAAAGGTCGCTTTATGTCCAATGTTTTTAATGTTTATTCAATTATTTTTTTTTAAAAAAAGAAACAGCCTGCAGTTTTGCACTCTAACCACTGCACCATTAAAACATCTTCAAATAAAAACCAGAAAGTCCAGTTGCCTCTTGAAAAAGAACCTTTGGGACAACCATGATCTGTATGACTGAGAATCTTCATAGACATGTAGTTGTTGCTGTTATTCCATTTTTATTTTTATTTTTTGCAGAGGAAGCAACTTATTGAATTTTATGTGCAGCGAACATTGCTATACCAATTTATATCATCACCCAACCATTGCTGTCACAATATAAAGCCTGAAATTAATCACCCTAACAATAGCTGGGTTAAATCACTAGTGAGGAAGGCTTGCTCTTTTAATTATGGCTCACTCCATAATTTTCCAGATCCAAGGTACATGTTATACATTATAAGGTAATGTGCAGATGCTTCTCAATTTTTTTACTTAAAACTAAGAAAGAGTGCCCTGATCAAGACTGTTTTGAGTACAGAAGTAGAAGTGAGGGGAAATTTAATTTCTTCCCATTTTGAACATAATGTCTTTATCTGGCCAATGTGCTTAATGCTCGATAATTAAAAAGTAGAAGCCAGCTGTTCAACTCTTACAGAGACATTCTGTCTATAGAAAAAAAAAAGACATGTCATTTACACAAAGGGCATAAAATTAAAGGTAGCATCGGTTCAGATTTTTTAAAAATTTAAAATTCTGCATTAAACATTTTTGCGTGCATTTCTGCTTCAAGGCATGAACTTTTGTTTCTATTTTTTTTTTCAAATATTTTCTACATTTGAACATTGGAGCAGCTTCCAATTCTGGGACAAGAAGTTTATATCTGTAAGGTTTACTCTTCTTGAAGCAGTATTTCAAAGTATTATGTATTTATTTAGCATATTTATAAAGCCACCCAAAATGGACCCTTTCTAGTCTTTTACCCCAAAAATGTAGGCAGTCTCCAGATGCACTAGCTTTGATTCCTAGAACGTTGTTTTGTGATAGATCAGGTTTGAGGAAGGTGAATCTAACAAAGTTTACCATATCAGGGCTGCAAGAATCCAGACTACCAATAAATTGCAGCAAAGAGATTGCTGCATCTCTTAACTCTTTATTACCATCTAGTGTTCATCTAGATTTCTGCAGCACAGATATAATAGGTGCACAGGGGTAGGTTCCTGCCAGTTCTAACCTCTTCTATAGAAGAGGTTCCACAAATCTACAGTGCCATTTAGAACTGGTTCCAGCTCCCTTCCCTGACCCGCTCGCTGCTCCCTGATTGTCTGGCTCACCAATTGCCCCGCCCACCTCTAAGAGTCCTATTTAAACCTTAAAGTCTTAAAGCTGTCAAGGTTGAACATCCCTGTTTTTTTTTAAAGGGTTGGGGTGCAAGGGTCTTGTAACTTGACAGCTTTAAGACTTGCACACTTCAATGCCAGAGTTCCTGAGCCAACATGATTGGAGGAGGAATTCTGGAAGTTGAAGTCCACAAGTCTTAAAGCTGTCAAGTTAAAACACCCCTGGGGTTTTTTTTTCTAAAGGGTTAGGGGTGCAAGGTTCTTGTAACTTGACAGCTTTAAGACTTGCGTGCTTCAAATGCCAGAGGTTCTGAGCCAACATTTTGGTTGCTAAGCAAGAGCATTGTTAAGTGAGTTTCACCACATTTTGTAAGTTGGCCATTCCCACCCAGTCACATGACTGCCAAGCCACTCGCACTCGGTCACATGACTGCCAAACCACTCCACTTGGTCACATGGTTGGCAAGCCACTCCCACAAAGCAGGCCACACCTACAGAAGAGGTTCTAAAAAATTTTGAAACCCACCACTGTAGGTGCAGTTTAATTTTATCCCAACAAGTGATGTGAACTAATAAGCAATGGAGGGAATCAAGGCATGTGATGGAAGAAGGATGAAGTGGACAGAGCAATATAAATCTAAGGCCTCAGTGGTCAATCTCCAATTTGACTACGGTATCTGGATCCAGCCATTGAGAAAGATTAACAATGCACATTTACTTAGAAATATATTCCCACTGTATTCAGCAAATCCCCACCACCACCCCAATTTGGTAAAGAGGATTTCAGCATAAAAAAAAAGGGACTCCTAAAACATGGAAATATATCTTAGGCCACATCTGACTGTGGAACTTTTCTAGAAGTGAAAACAGTAGCATTACTAGCACGCTTGGGTCCCTTGCTGTCAGTGATGAAATGTAAAATATGTTGCCACCGGTTCTCTGGGCATGGCTTGGTTGGCGTGGCTTGGTGGGGGTGTCATGTGACTGGGTGGGTGTGGCCAACTTTTTTTAACTTTTAAAACAATTTTTAACTACCTATTCTCCTGAACCGGCGGGGGAAAATGCTTTAAAAAGTGAAAAAAAAGAGCTTCCAATGATCGTGTGGATTAGCTGTGAGCAACGTGATTGTCGGAAGCTCCCCCCCACACACTTTTTAAAGCAATTTTTTCCTGCCTATTCGTCCGAACTACAGGAAAAAAATGCTTTAAAAAGTATGTGTGTGTGTGTGGGGGGAAAGCTTCCAATGATCACGTGGAACAGTTTGAGCCACGCGATTGTCAGAAGCTTCCCCCCCCTCGCTTTTAAAGCATTTTTTCCCTGCCAGTTTGGGTGAATTTTAAAAATGCTTTAAAAAGCGGGAAAAAAGCTTCTGACAATCGGTGGCTCACAGCTGAGCCGCGCGATCTTCAGAAGCTCTTTTTTTTTACTACCAGTTCGCAGAACCAACGACAATTGTCCCTATGGTTTCATGCGAACTGGTGCGAACCAGTAGCATTTCACCCCTGCCTGCTGCCCTTGGAATACTAACTGTTGGTTAAGAAAATGTTAAACTTCTAAAGAACAAGAGTAGTCTTTTTCTTGTTTGTTGGCATTTCCTTTTGGAATATGTGCCACAGAAGCAAAATAAATAAATAAATATAAAATAAATGACAGAGATTCTGCCACATGCAATAGGCATTTTTAAGCAGTCCACAAGATATCCTTTCTTAAAATACATTAGGAGAATTCAAAAACATAAAAGAGAAAATAGGCAGTGCGAAAGGCACAAGGAGAGATAAGAGGATTCGTTTAAGACAGTGGCACTGGACTAAAACCTGGATCAAAGTCTTCAAGCTATATAGTAACGTCACTGTGAGCCACATGGTATGGAGTCAAGGAAGGCATTAATTCATTTCGAGCATCCTCTCATCTTTCATCTTTATGAGCTGAACAGTAAGGAACTCTTTATTCCTTATCTTTGTTCAATGAAACTGTAAATAAGCAAGAGCTAAACTCTAATTGTGATAAGAAAAGCTGGTGAGAATTTAAGACGCCTGTACAGGCTTGACTTTTCCATTTTGTTTTAAATGAACAAATAAGATCCAGAGTTTCCAATTTTATTTTGATAGTCCGGGACATATTCTATCACCCAGATCCAGGTCTATAGAAGTCATTCTACACCTTCTGTATACATTCTATACCTACCTTTCTGCTTCACATATCTAAATGGGACATTGGAGTAGGAGGGGGTCATCATTATTTTGCCATGTAAAGTCCAAATTGAATTAAATGACCCAATCTTTTAATGAGTGTATGTGCTGATGGGTCATTAATTTTGGATCCTATCAGATACAAGTTTGTCACTAAACTATGTCTCCATACATCATTTGCCCATACATCATTTGAGCTATTTCTTGAAGAGTTAACTTCCCTTTTGAGGTAGATGATTGAGACACAGAGAAACAGGGCCTTCTAGCCACTCTGTCTTCTTGGTTTAGCGATCACCCTATGTGGCCTTGTGAGAGAAGGGGTGAACAATAGATAGAATAGTGAGGGATTGGATTTGTATTTGCCCTATCCATAGAGAGGCCAACCCAGTAATGCCACTGCATATTTTTATTCTAAGGATGAGAGAGAAGGAAGGGAAGTGTTAGTCTTCAACTCTCCTCTGCTGAAAGAACTAAAATCATGGCCCACCATCTGATGAAGTCACCCTAAAACCAATATGCTTCTAGTTCTTGAAAATGGCTGAACTGATTGGGACAGTGATCACTCAGTATTGCTTGTATGAAAAAAGGGGAAAGTAGGATAGGCAATAACAACAATTGTTGTTATTAGTTGCGAAGTCATGTCTAACCTATTGCGACCCCATGGACAACATTCCTCCAGGCCTTCTTGCTCTCTATCATCCTCTGGAATCCATGTAAGCTCATGCCTACTGCTTCGTTGACTCCATCCAGACACCTCATTCTCTGTCGTCCCCTTCTTCTTTTGTCCTCAGTCTTTCCCAGCATTAGGCTCTTCTCCAGTGAGTCCTTCCTTTTCATTAGGTGGCCAAAGTATTTAAGTTTCATCTTCAGGATCTGGCCTTCTAAAGAGCAGTCAGGGTTGATCTCCTCTAGGACTGACCAGTTTGATTGCCTTGCAGTCCAAGGGACTCGCAGGAGTCTTCTCCAGCACCATAGTTCAAAGACCACAATTCTTTGGCACTCAGCCTTCCTTATGGTCCAACTTTCACTTTGTGGAATTACATTGTCCATTACTGAAATTTTTCAGGATCAGTTGGGCCACTGAAATTTGTGGCCCAAGAAGATTTTCCCTTTTATTACTACCCATAAGCAATTCAATTAGAAAGTTTACGTATATGTACTACCTTCATTCCCCCATCCAGATATTGTGAAGATTTATATACCCTTTTTTATGAATAAGTGTAACATAACTATATGTTATGAAAATATGTTAAATATAAATACCGTAAACATATAACCATCAATAAAACAAGAGTGCCAGAAAAAGTAATGAAATAGAAACATGTCAACATCAAAAATCAAAAAAGCTAAATAGAAAAGTCCTTCTTGGTTTTACACAGAACCTCAATTCTTTGGCGCTCAGCCTTTCATATGGTCCAACTTTAACAGTAGACATTAGATATAATATTTCAAATGGGATACTGTACAATCTATCCTTGGCAGCCTCATCTGATTTCAAACACGAATACTTTCCAAAGCCAAGCATCAGTTTCAGCATCATTATTTTCCAAGAATATTTCAGTCCCATGGAAACTGCATGTCCTTTTGTAGAAAAAAAAAAAAAAAGATGGCTAGACCTAGTTGAGTGACTTCTTTGTGAGCAGGCCTATATGCCCAGGCCAAAACATGAACAATAAGATGTAGGCTTCCACAGAATATTGTGATTAGTGAGGAACATTTTGCAAAGCAACCATTTGGGAATGAGCAATTCTCCTCATAGATACCATTTTATGTCCTGAGAGCCCAATAATATCCTTTCTGCTCAAAAGATTGAGAACTTTTGCTCTAGAAAATTGCTCTACATTAAGGGAAATAATGGCACCAGTCTCTGATCTGCCAAGTATTTTATTGCAGCTGATTATCCATCATAAAGCTCATTATTTACTCTTGGAAACTCCTAGTTTAAGTCTGTATTCTGAAGTGAAGCCAACTTCATCATCCAAGAATCATCCACAAATTCAGAGATCAAAAATCGCCTCTAAATGCCGTGAGGTAATTTATTGGCTCATGAATTATATACAAAAAAATATATGTCTATATTTTAAAAGGAAGTGCCTGCCAACTCCATTGGCAACTAGAAATGTGTACAAGTCGTATAAATTAGAATGGGGAAGAAACACATTTTTGTCCATTTTTAAAATTCACAGTCTAAGCACAAAGTGGGATAGAATTTCATTTTAATGCGCAGTTAGGCAAGCTACATTGCTCTATGCCAAGAGTATGTTGTCAACAGCTACAACTCAAAATATGTACAAAGATGTCTATATTACTGCAAAATATATGCAAAAATGTTAAATTAATGTCAGCAAAGAGGCAAACAATGATCTTGATATAACAATAGGCCTATGTATTGAATTGACTACTAGAAGTAGGAAAACATCACAGAAAACACTGTCATTTTGCAGTCACCTGGATTCTTGCAGTTAAAATGTTTGATCAGTGTATTCAGTGTGACTCAATCGGCAAAATTTGGTCATATGAAACCTAATAAACAGGGAGTAGCCTGAAAAAAGCTGACCTAAGAGATCACACGAGCAATTTGGAAGTGCATTTGGATTCAAGGTTGCGACTAGCCACTCAAATAATTTGGAGTTTATATTAGTTTATGCAGTGTTGCTCTTATTGTTATATTAGTTTATGCAGTGTTGCTCTTATTGTTATACATACATACATACATACATACATACACAAACACACACACACACACACACACACACACAATACAATACAATACAATAACAGAGTTGGAGGGACCTTGGAGGTCTTCTAGTCCAACCCCCTGCTTAGGCAGGAAACCCTATACCGTTTCAGACAAATGGCTATCCAACATCTTCTTAAAACGTTCCAATGTTGGGGCATTCACAATTTCTGGAGACAAGCTGTTCCACTGATTAATTGTTCTAACTGTCAGGAAATTTCTCCTCAGTTCTAAGTTGCTTCTGGCCTTGATTAGCTTCCACCCATTGCTTCTTGTTCTACCCTCAGGTGCCTTGGAGAATAGTGTGACTCCCTCTTCTTTGTGGCGACCCTTGAGATATTGGAACACTGCTATCATGTCTCCCCCAATCCTTCTTTTCATTAAAGTAGACATACCCAGTTCCTGCAACTGTTCTTCATATATTTTAGTCTCCAGTGCCCTAATCATCTTTGTTGCTCTTCTCTGCACTCTTTCTAGAGTCTCCACATCTTTTCTACATCGTGGTGACCAAAACTGAATGCAGTATTCCAAGTGTGGCCTTACCAAGGCATTATAAAGTGGTATTAACACTTCACGTGATCTTGATTCTATCCCTCTGTTTATGTAGCCTAGACCTGTGTTGGCTTTTTGGCAGCTGCTGCACACTGCTGGCTCATATTTAAATGGTTGTCCACTAGGACTCCAAGATCCCTCTCACATTTACTACTATTGAGCAAGGTACCACCTATACTGTACCTGTGCATTTCGTTCTTCTTGCCTAAATGTAGAACTTTACTCTTTTCACCATTGAATTTCATTTTGTTAGATAGTGCCCAATGTTCAAGTTTGTCAAGATCCTTCTGTATCTTAAGCCTGTCTTTGGAGTGTTGGCTATTGCTGGCAGCTTGGTGTCATCTGCAAATTTGAAGAGTTCCCCATTTATTCCCTCATTCAAATCATTGATGAAGATGTTGAAGAGTACTGGGCCTAAAACAGAGCCTTGGGGCACTCCACTGCATACTTCCCTCCATGTAGATGCAATTCCATTGAGGACTACACATTGAGTGCGGTTGGTCAGCCAGCTAGATAGATATAGATATAGATATAGATATAGATATAGATATAGATATAGATATAGATATAGATATAGATATAGATATAGATATAGATATAGATATAGATATAGATATAGATATAGATATAGATATAGATATAGATATAGATATAGATATAGATGAGATAGAGATAGAGATAGAGATAGAGATAGAGATAGAGATAGAGATAGAGATAGAGATAGAGATAGATAGATAGATAGAGAGAGAGAGAGAGAGAGAGAGAGATAGAGATAGAGATAGAGATAGATAGATAGATAGATAGATAGATAGATAGATAGATGCTACATATATAGCATCTATCTATCTATCTATCTATCTATCTATCTATCTATCTATCTATCTATCTATCTATCTATCTATCTATCTATCTATCTATCTATCTGATTGCCCTTTAGTTACTGCAATATAACTTACAAAGAATCCCCACTTATGTTGCAGTTACCTATAATGTGATTTACCTTCTTAATTAATTAATCAATCCAATTTAGGTCTGCCCTGTGTTTTCAAGCAGGATTAGTGAGGTATCTGTTTTAAAAACCTGAATCATAAGAATTTTAAGCAGTCAGAACTGCACTTCACTGGGTATAAATAAAATCCTGATGGTAAGGAAAAACACTGTCACATCTTCTTCCCACATAGATTAACCTTTCTTTGGTGCCATTAAGAAGCAAGTTTACTTTTATTTTACATAATAGAGTAAATCACTATGTTTATTGTTTCCAAACACTGCATGTTTGCTTTATAAAAATTGGGGAAGAATGGATAAAGGGTAGAAACAGAAAAAAAGACAATTTCTTCATTGTGCCAAAGAAACCAAGTTTCTCAGCCCTTCTGTATCATACATTTACTTGGTAGCACTAACTCCATCCACTAATGGAAGGAAGGAAGGAAGGAAGGAAAGAAGGAAGGAAGGAAGGAAGGGAGGAAGGAAGATCATTTTATAGACTGAAGGCTATAACCTTCTTTTGCAGGATCCAATCAGGCTTGGTCACCAGGACAAATTTAGCCTTCTGAACTTTTGGATTCATGCTGGAGTCCATCCTCAGGGAATTTCTCTGTAGCAGAATGTATGTGATGGGCTATTCTATGTGTAGTATTTATATGGTGCCTGGTTGTATATGGCTTTTTGGTTGTTGATTGGAATGTTCATGGCGGGCTATTAAGTCAATGGCTTTTGTTTCCTTGTGCTCCCAAGCCATCAGCCCCTAAGTATTTTATAGGCGAAGGGAAGGTTCCCCTCTCACATATGTGCTAGTTGTTCCTGATTCTAGGGGGCAGTGCTCATCTCCGTTTCAAAGCCGAAGAGCCAGCGCTGTCCAAAGACATCTCCATGGTCATGTGGCTGGCATGACCAAACACCGAAGACGCATGGAACGCTGTTACCTTCCCACTAAAGGTGGTTCCTATTTTTCTACTTGCATTTTTTCCGTGCTTTCGAACTGCTAGTTTGGCAGAAGCTGGGACAACTAATGTGATCTCAATCTGTTACGTGGTGTTAAGGATTCAAATCGCCGAACTGTTGACCTTTCTGATCAACAAGCTCAGCATCTTAGCCACTGAGCCACTGCATCCCTAGTATTTCATAAGTTGGCAGTAAATCAGCATCCTGTTGATTGACAAGGACACCATTTCCCAGGCTTCAGTCCCCTTCCTTCAGTCCCTCTCATGTTATAGAGCTGTTATTCCAGCACATGAATTTGTTTCCTTCTACACTGGGGAGGAATAATCTCTTTTCAATTCCTATTGTGACATTTAAATGATACTCAAGAGTAAGTGCAATGTTATTAATAATCTTTGTTGGCTGCTCTTGAGCTTTTCATTTCCAAAAAAACAAATACAAAAATACTTTAACAAGCAAATAAATGTCAAAGAGTTGTCTGGGGTGGGGTATTCTTTTAACTGATTACTTAAATGAATCTATTCAATATCATTCTATACCAATTTCCACTCATGTTATTTGTAAGAGAGGAACTTCTATTCTGTGCTTTGAAAAGTTCATGACTGTTTACAAAAGATACATCTCCCCAGATGTGCAATTTCAAGTTCTTCCAGCCTCAACATACATCATCCAATAGTTTAGGAAGATTGGAGTAATAGAAACATAATATTACAAGAGCTATTTAGGACAATACCTTGAACAGTGACCCCACCACTATTCTGGATATTTGGCTACACTGTTGAGTTGTTCTTGCATTTACAAAATATTTTGGGGATAATATTCAATTGGAATCTGCCATTCTGTAACTTGAATTATTCTTGTTCCATACTTCATTTTTTAAAATCAAAATTATACACAGACAGGTGGTTTTTTTTTCAGTCTAATAGCTTTAAATTTAAATACCCTAACAATCCCAGAGGTTTTCAAGTTCATTATCCAGAACTGGACACAAGATCGAGGGGAACAATTACTATCTGTAATACATAAACTGTACTTTTGTGGCTGCTGTCTATAATTGTATTTCCCTTTTTGTAGGACACTAAAAAATGTAGACTTGCATTCAATCTGTTAACTTTTACCCAAATATCATTATCATTTACCCACTTAGTCCTCATTCTATATTTCTGCATTTAATTGTTGCTCCCTAAACTGTTTTTTGTTAAATTTAATTATGTTACTTTGATACTATTGATGCTGTTGATACTAAATGCATATGGATTTTTTTTCTTTTCTATTCTCCATTTAGTTTATTTGAATTGTGATCGATGTGTATAGATTCACTTCTCGGTATATAATCACTTCTGTATTTCTTCCCTTTGACATTGTAGTCATTTCTATTCTACTATAGCTATTAAAAATAATTTAAAATTTAAAGACCATTTCCCAAGCTAACAACGTAGTTTATTTCTGTCTTTTACCACGACTAGTCTACCTTTTTGTATCATTTGTTCATTTAATGAATATTTTCTCTACCATTAAAAATATATATGGAAAAACAGAGCAGGTGACTGAATATTGTGGCACCCCACTCAATCTCTCTTCATTCATGAATATTCTTTAAGTACAATTTCCTTAGTCAGCTTTCTATCCCCTGAATTCAGTGGATAAAATTCACTGGATAAAATGTGGACAGAATTCACATTTAAATAGTTTGCTGTTCAAAACGTCACCGGAATCCTAAAACTACTGTTCAGTATTTCCACATTCTACAGAAGAAGTTATCTAATTAGTTGCCCAGTAGTACAGTTTTTTCTACCATTGTACAAGCCTCCCTCTGATTCCTTGTTTATTCAGATTTGGGGGATTTGCAAAGACATTAAGATCCTTGAAGGGAAATAACATCTATGTTCTTCTCAGATCTTCTCTTCTAGGTTGGTAATATCCAGCATTTATCTTTTCAACGAAGATCAAATCTACTACATCAAGGGCATGGTGAGAAACCCAAACAAGCAAATAGACTTTCAGCCACCTGCTGATTGCAATGCTACTGCTAGATGGCAAAGAACTGGGTAACTTGTATAGAAAAAGGCACATCTGAGTGCTAGGATTATTAAGCAAGACACTGATGCCAGATTTTTGCACTGAACTAATAATCTTCCTGGCCTTTTTTTTTTTAACTTAAGAGATGTCCACCATGGTCTTTGTCTAGTTTCTGTCATCCACCCCGGCAGGGATTTAGAGGACAAGAAGAATGACAGTCTCACAAATCTTACACATCCACGTGGAATAAACTGCACAGTAAAAGCATTTCATAAAGCTGCCCAGCCAGCCAGCTTCCCTGGTGAGATGCTTTTTATTATGTTCCATTCCAAGTGCCATTTCCCTAATGCCGCTCATGCATCTTTTACTGGGTTACAATTCAAATCTGCATTCACCTGCTCGCCCTCCCTCCTTGGTAAAGAGGCACGGCAGTGGGCCAGGTATTTGCAAATGAAGTGTGTCATAAAACGGCATGAGTTCCTTTGCAATTTAGTCTGTGGACAAAACTCTCCACGAATTGGGAGGGGAGGAAAGGGGAAGGCGTTTGGAAAGCAGACAGCGGCAATAATATATCCTTCAACTGCACTGCTTTCTTAACTCCGTTTGGTGTAGTGCATTGAATTTTTTTGCTAAGGATCCCTGCAGGAGGAAGGCCGGGACCCTTTGTGGCTTGTACAACTCTTTTAGAACTGGATTCTAGGGGAGGTGAAAATTAGAAAAGTTGAAAAAGAAAAGTCCCATCAAGGTATATAGCTGGCTGTGGCTTTGGTTCTCTTTAGCCCCTTGCAAATTTACTCTTGATTGAGGCAAGGAAGAGTAGCTTGACCTGGCGCAGTGATGGGTTCCTACCGTTTTGGACCAGTTTGGCCAACAAGGTAGTGGTTTGGCAGCCTGGGTTGCTGGAACCGGCAGTGACCCAGGCCTGTAACGCCCCTGAACCATTTCTCCTGGTGGTGCTGTAGGTGCCACTATCTTGTTTTTTGATTCTGCGCAAGCACAGAACCATTTTAATTGCACTGCACATGTGCATGTAACACACATCAAGAACGCGCAAAGTGCACACAAGCGAACTGGTGGTAGTGCTGGCTGGAACCCACCCCTAACCTGGCACCATGATCCTCTCTCATGATTTTTGATAGGAGTCATTTGAGACGCATCCCATCTTACCCTGAGATCTAGTCAGGGGGCTGAAGGTTTCAGTTAAGTTCTCTGAAATTTTAAGGATTGAAGAATGTGTGGGACCCATCAGGGACAAATGTTATTTTTACACTCATTTTGCATTTTCTGAATTTCTCTCTTCCTTTCCTCGGTTGAGCACATATGTTAACTGACCATCATAGCAACGCTATGATGGTCCTTCTCCTTTCAGCACTTCAGTGACGCATTGCTGCGATGGGGCATCATAATTGAAGTCTTTCTCTCCAGCTCCATTGGATTTCCAAATAATTTATAGGATCTGAACACTACAGTGGCCTAATCCTTCCAGACACAATATGAAATGTGGAGAAGGAAAAGGAACAAATCAATAGGCTTCGGGTTTCATGAAGGCAGAAGAATTAAGCCAGTCACCATGAAAATGTCTTAATTATATACTTAATCTAAGTAATATTGCAAGTGAGGAACACAAAGAAAAAAGCATTTCTTCCACGCAGACTTCCATCTTCTTGCAAAATGTATCATGACAAAATTTCTATTGTGTTTATATGTTGATTGTGCAGAGATCAGCATTAAAATGTATCCATATACACAACTGAGGACATAAGTAGACGAGATGCTGTCTTTGCAATTAAGGACTGTGTGGAAGATTTAAAAGTAAGTAGGCATTAAATGTCTGCCTGTGTGAGTGTAAAAAAGAGAGAGATTCAATCTGAAACTCATACTGACCATGTACACCATACAACGGCATTTTTAATAGTCTATTCAGGAACTTCCTAGTGATGGATGTTCCCCAAGATATTTCCTTAGGCATAGTCTACTTGAATCCTTTAACAGAGAATCAAATTGTTCTTCAACTGTTTAATTTTAATTTAGAGGTGGTAATAACGTAGACATGTAAAAATACAAATGGGACTCATGTGAAAAAGGGACCTATGAAGAACAAAATACAACATCTGCATTGTGACAAAGAACATCCGGCATATTCCCTCATAAGCAGTCCATAGTGAGACCCAGCTTAACTGTCTGAAAGGCAAGCCTTAGAAGGTAGAATGAAACATGAATTTGACAACATTACTAGAGAAATACAATCATTGCAAAGGATTCAAACCTCCTGGGAGACAGAGATGCAGTCTAATAAGAAGGGCTTTGTTGGCTGCCACAAAGAAGAGGGAGTCAACCAGGGGTAGGATTCAGAGGTGGGTTGCTCCTTGTTTGGCCCAGATTGGGCAAACTGGTAGTGGCAGTGGGAGGAGGCTCTGCCCACCCGTCTGGACACTTCTGTGTATGCACAGAAGCATTGCACACATGGTCGAACTGGTAGTAAAAAAATAGAAACCCACCACTGATAGTTTGGACTAGTTTGGGGAAACTTGTAGCTCTGAAGATCAGCTGGGAGCAAACCAGTTCGCTCCCACAAGCAAGTGGGCCCAACTGCTCGCCCCTGCGCTTTACCTACCTTTATCTTCTCAGCTGAGTTGCGTGGCAGAGTGGACTGCTGTTTTCCTTCCCAAGCACCGATCCAGAAGGTAAGTATTCTCTAAACTGTGTGAGCTCAGCGAACCAGTTGTTAAACTTGTAGGATCCCACCCCTGGAGTCAACCTATTCTCCAAAGCACTTGAAGGCAAGACAAGAAGCAATGGCTGCAAACTAAACAAGGAGAGAACCAACCTGGAACTAAGGAGCAATTTCCTGATGGAAAAATTAATCAATGGATCAATTTGCTTCCATAAAGTATGGGTGCTCTAACACTTGACATTTTAAAAAAGAGATTCGATAATCATTTGTCTGAAATGGGATAGGGTTTCCTGCATGTGCAGAGGATTGGACTAGAAGACTCCCAAGGTCCTTTCCAAGTCTGTTATTCTATTAATGGATAGGCTTAGAAACACGGCTACAGATGATAATGTGCATGGCAATAGGTAGGGCAGTAAGGGAGAATGGTTTTATATGCAACAAAGCCATGTAGCTCTGAATAAGAGGCATCATGCGTGCATGTGCTCCAGAAATCCAGAAAAGGAAGGTGCTTCGCTGCCTGTGCCAGGCAACATGGCTCCACGTGCCACTTTGGGCATACAGTATGTGCCATAGGTTCACCAACATGGTCATAGGATGTTGTGTTGCGGGGAAAAGACAAGACAGGAGTATTAGGAAGGATGACCACTTTGAATTACATATACAAACGCAGAAAATAATACTAATCCCAAAACATGTGGAGGACCACATGAACATCATTGGCATTGACAAAAAATCACCACCAGTCATTTGCAAAAGGCAGCTTTGTTTTGTATACCTGACATCCCGTGACAATATCTTTAACCCCATCAAACAACATCTGTCCATCTAGGTTCTTGGGAAAAACTCAACAGGTGGCTAAATTGCCAAATCCAGTCTAAACATCTGCCTGACAGTGCAACTAAAAATAATAAGGTAAACAAGTGCACAGAAATAACAGGAGTCTGTAGAAACTTCGGAAGCTTTGTGCAAAGATCAATGGCACAGTGGAAAACGCAGTTGCTGTTCAATGGTGATAGACTCGGAGAGGTTAATATTGAGAGGGGAATCTTTCAAGGAGACAGGCTATCACCGTTGCTGTTTGTCACTCCATTGATCGCTCTGTCAACAATACTGAGCAAGTCAAGCCATGGTTATCAAGCATAAAAAAAACACCACCTGCCAGGCTATCCCACCTCCTTTCCAGCTGAAGCTGTAGGAAAAAATGCCATTCAGACATGGAATTGTTACTGGTGTATGCACAAATTGGAAAAACAAAGATGCCCCCACCGAAGAAGAGGTAATAAAGAAAATTTTGGTCTGTGCAGAAATGGACAGGCTGACACTCGAACTTAAAAAATAAAGATGAGATGGAATCTTATGAAATTTGGAACAAAATGTATCCATGGTTGGAAATGAGGAAAAGGAGTCGGAACAGAATATACTGAGGATTTGCGGAATTGAAACTGGACAATATTTAGGTAAACATACAAAGGAGGACAAGAGATATGTTTAGAAGATCAAAGTGGCAATGTATGACAAGTAGGAACTGTATTTGCTGTTATGTTAAAATATGTATGGAAATGGCAAAGCCAGGAAGGTCGCTCTGTGTCCAATGTTTTCATGTTTATTTAATAAACATTTTAAAAAGGAAAAAGAAATGGAATTGCTGCTCAACAGCAATTGGAATGTCAAGTTTCCAAGTGATTAAATCCATTCAAAGAGGAAATGTTGCAAAGTCCATCTTCCAAAACACATTTCTTTTATTTAGGTAGGCATCCAATTGGCAAAGTCTGCTGTAATTCCGGATCTGACAAAAACCGGAATTACACCACATAATATTGAAAGTTAGAAACATTTCACCAAAGTCACATTCTCCAATAAACACTCAATCCACATTGCCTGGGGTCTTCAAATTCAACCTTCCTTTCTCCGCAGGAGCAGCCTCTGTTCCCATGGGAAAGAAGTTCACCTAACCAAAACAATCCTCACTATCTATTCACTCCTCTCCCCATCTTAAGAATGTGGTGAGTCCGACCCCCCCCCTTTCATAGTAAAGAGAAAGAAAAAGAATAAATGAGTGTAATAGAGAGCTAAATAAAATGGTTGCACATATGTCAATTTCGGGCTCGACACACTGTCTGAATATATAGCTAAGATATTGTGTTGCTCTTAGCATCAACACTGGAAAAATAGTGAAAACAGAAGGATTCTCTATGAAAATAACATCAAGGGTCCCGATGAAGAAGATTGCTACAAATAGCTGGGCGTTTTTCAGACTGACATCATCAAAATCAAGGAAAAGAATTGTAGCAAATACATAGAAGAGTGAAGAAAATCTTAAAGTCCAAACTCAGTTATCAAGATGATTAACACCTGGGTGATTCCAGTCCTTAGATGTACAGCTGGAAAAACCACACTTAAAAACCACAGTTGGGACCACAATTTCCATTGCTAAGCAAGGGAGTCACTATATGACTTACATCTGTTTTATGACCTTTTTTTAACCATGTGTGATAAATGAATCACTGCAGTTGTTAATCATGCAGTCATTAAGTGAATCAGGCTTCCCCATTAATTGCTTGTTAGAAACCATCTAGGAAGGTGGCAAATGGTCATTGCAAGTTCCTGGATGCTGCAACTATCACAAATATTGTACAGACCAGTTGCCAAGCACTGTACAGACCAGTTGCCAAGCACTAAATTTTGATTTTTATCAATGGTAATCATAACTGCAAGGACCAGTTGTAAGTCACTTTTTTTACAGTACATTGTAACTACCTGTAATTGATTGGATTCAAAGTAAAGTAGAAGCTCTGGTAGGAAAACCAGAAAAATAATAAGAATGAATCACGTCGTTTATCCACACAGTGATGTTGACAAGAAGCATTGGTGGGCGTGAAATATTGCGAGTACCCGGGACAGTTGAAGAAGAAAAAAGGGCATTGGAAGAATATCTGAAGGACACTGAAGAAGATGCATTGAAACTAGGACACTATGAAGTATTGCTGAATACAAAGACACCAACCTGGCCTATAAGAAAGACCAAATGAAAAATAGAAAAGAGACAAGGCAAGGCAAAGTTATTACATGAACAGAACATCAAAAAATTTGAAAGCAAAGCAAATGATAAGACCCAGGAATGGCTAAGGGCAGGAAAGTTGAAGAAAGAGACAGAGGGCTAATTTTGGCTGCACAAGACCAAGCCTTAAGAACAAATGCATACAAAGCCATAATTGAGAAGACAGCAACAGACAGCAAATGCCTCATCTGCAAAGAAAATGAAGAAAGAGTGGGCCACTTAGTTAGCTGCTGTTAAGATCTTAAGACTCACTACAAACAGTGGCAAAGTAGCATTGGAATCTCTGCAAAAAATACCAGTTACCTGCATAAAAGAGTTAATTTCAGAACCAGCTACAAGATCTTGTCAAGCGTTATGTCTACAAACAGTTAACAAAGAGACACTATTTTCAGGAGACAACATGCACTTGTCAAAATGAAGTCATGTCAAACTAACCTTTTCTTTTTATGACACGATGACTAGTAAGTACTCATTTGTAAGCAAAAATTACAACTTAAATAGTTTAAGGGGTTATTTAGCCAAAGGCAGCAGGATGGTTTCTTTTCCTAAATTTGTATGGGGTCCCACTGACCCTTTAATCCCTTGTTTTGGGCAGGGGAGAGTTCCTGCCAGTTCTATCATCTTCTATAGAAGTGGTTCCACAAATCTACAATGCCGTTTAGAGCCGGTTCCAGCTCCCTCCCCCCGCCCGTCTGCACATCATCAAGATGAAGAGCGAGAGGAGGAATTCTGGGAGTTGAACTCCACAAGTCTTAAAGCTGTCAAGTTTGAACACCCCTGGGTTTTTTTTTCTACGTGGCACGACAAAACCGCACTCGTCAAAATAGCGGTGATTAAACCGCATCGCTAAAGCCGCGACGTCATCACCGTGCATCATCACCGCCGCGACAACAGCGCGGGGACAGAAGGGCACTTTAAAACAGCGTGGCGGCAGAAAGCCGATTTAAATTAAGGCTTAACCCCTAAGGGTTAGGATTAGGATTAGGTTTAGGGGTTTGCTTAAGGGTTAGGTTTAGGGTTAGGTTTAGGGTTAGGTTTAGGGTTAGGTTTAGGGTTAGGTTTAGATTTAGGGTTAGGGTGCTTCGGTAGGCGCGGATTTGCCCTCCGCGGTTATGTTATCGCGGTAGGGTCGTGTTTTTCTTAGCGCTTCGGACGGCATGGATTTGCCTCCGCACTTATGTCGGCACGGATAAGGGCTTCGCGGTTTTGTGGTGGAACCTTTTTTCTAAAGAGTTAGGGGTGCAAGGATGTTGTAACTTGACAGCTTTAAGACTTGCGTGCTTCAAATGCCAGAGTTTCTGAGCCAACATTTTGGTTGCTAAGCAAGAGCATTGTTAAGTGAGTTTCACCACATTTTACAAGTTGGCCACGCTCACCCGGCCACATGGCTGGCAAGCCACTCCCACCCAGTCACATGACCATCAAGCCACTCCCACAAAGCAGCCCACAGAAGAGGTTCTAAAAAAATTTGAAACCCACCACTGGTTTTGGGGTAGAGTCAGGGCAACTGAGTGCAGCTGAGCATTTACTGGCTGGATGCCCTTCCCAATGCCTATGCGGATTTCGCAGCAGATATTTTCTCTTTGTGTCCTAAAAGGGAAGCATCTTTCACTGCCGAGGATTGAACTCTCAACCTTCCCAGTGGGAGGCGAACATCTCCATCTCTAGACCACTGTGCTGCTCTAGACTATTCGCTGACAATACAGCTAAATTAATCAAAGGTGTCCGTGAAGTCCTGTTGGTCCAGGAACCAGGTTCAATGGGTATAAGTTGTGCTAATAATGTGCTGTCACCTACTATTCAAGCAGAAGCCAGCAGTCCAGGATTACTAGGGCTAACTTGAGGCCTGTTGTTCCCCAACCAGAGCCTCACCTGTCTGAAGATAGCAGCAGGGCCTCCACAACATCATTTACATGGCCCACTAAGAGACAAATTTAAGGTCCTGTGCCTGGGAATACAAGTTAAATGTTTGCTTATTATAATTTTTTTTGTAGCCACCCATCTAAAAAATACTGGATTTGGATGGCTACTATAGCTGCAGTGCAGATGAGGGGGATCATTTTGTAAGTACTAGAGGGCATGACCTAA